>NC_139987.1:29172333-29262333 GCF_963993115.1 Abramis brama | reverse complement strand
ACTCTATAACCGCCAAAACCGTGTTATTAAAATATTTTTTACAAACATTTTTTATCATAGAGAATGTTTAAATACTAATTAAAAACAATTGTTAACAGTCTGTGTTATTAGTGATCTACGTCGTTTCCAACTGTATTTGATTCTTTGCCAAGTACCCCCCCGACCGCCAATCATCTGAGATGGAAATAACAGCTATGATATAGTGATGTGCCATCATTATGAGATTTATGAAACAAATGAAAAACATTTTTCTAATAATAAACATTAGCAATAAACATCTGCAATCGGGAGACATGGTTTTTACCACTTCATTAAGTTTTGCTTTGTAGAAAGCCTTTCTTTAAAGCGAATTTCGTTTTGTACAAATTGTATCTTAATTTTAATAAATGTTTCAGCAACCAATTGAATGTATTTAAGAAATAAAAAGCAAATTGCCTATAGCAGACAATATAATAACCGTGACATGGACAATCTCATCGTAAATGAATGAAACTCAGCGTAGGCTATGGCTCATACATTAGCATTAAATATCTTTGCTGCATCCTTTCTAGAACAGACAAGGGCTTTCTTACGGCTCGCATCAGCAGAGCATCGCATCGTCCATAGACCGCACAACAGTCAGCGGATGGCGGGTGCGGCTTTGAAATCTGGTCAAAAACCGCTGGTACGGATGATGAGTTTTGTGATGCGGTTGCGGTTGAAATAATACCCCATCCGCGTATCTATATCGATAACAACATTGAACACTACACAAATATTCTTTTTTATTTTATTTTTTTTATTTAGGTGATCAAGTACCTAATCAGTGTCTGTTCGTTTATTCAAACTAAGTTGTCCTATAACAGATTAACATCGCAACCCGCCCCCCCCCCCCCGACGGTTATGTTACAAACCGTCACATTTGACTCACGTCATAACCGTCATCACCAATTCAGAAACCGGCACACCCCTATGTGAGCGTGAGCGGTGCGTGTGTGTGTGAGCAGAGAGAGTGTGTGTGAGCGGAGTATGTGCGTGTGTGAGCGGAGTATGTGTGTGTGTGCGTGTGTGTGTGAGCGGAGTATGTGCGTGTGTGAGCGGAGTATGTGGTGTGTGAGCGGAGTGTGTGTGAGCAGAGTGTGTGCGTGTGTGAGCGGAGGTGTGTGTGTGAGCAGAGTGTGTGTGTGAGCAGAGTGTGTGCGTGTGTGTGGTGAGCAGAGAGAGTGTGTGTGAGCGGAGTATTGTGCGTGTGTGAGCGGAGTATGTGTGTGTGAGCGGAGTGTGTGTGAGCAGAGTGTGTGCGTGTGTGAGCGGAGTGTGTGTGGGTGAGCGGAGTGTGTGTGTGAGCGGAAGTGTGTGTGTGAGCAGAGTGTGTGTGTGAGCAGAGTGTGTGTGTGAGCAGAGTGTGTGTGTGTGAGCAGAGTGTGTGTGTGAGCAGAGTGTGTGCGTGTGTGTGTGAGCAGAGAGAGTGTGTGTGAGTGAGCGGAGTGTGTGTGTGTGTGAGCGGAGTGTGTGTGAGCAGAGTGTGTGCGTGTGTGAGCGGAGTGTGTGTGTGAGCGGAGTGTGTGTGTGAGCGGAGTGTGTGCGTGTGTGTGTGAGCAGAGAGAGTGTGTGTGTGAGCGGAGTGTGTGTGTGTGTGAGTGAGCGGAGTGTGTGTGTGTGAGCGGAGTGTGTGTGTAGTGTGTCTGTGTGTGTGGAGTGTGTCTGTGTGTGTGAGAGGAGTCGTGTGTGTGTGTGTGGAGTGTGTGGAGTGTGTGTGTGTGAGCGGAGTGTGTGTGTGTGTTGGAGTGTGTGTGTGTGTGTGTGCTGAGTGTGTGAGCGGAGTGTGTGTGTGGAGTGTGTGGAGTGTGTGTGGAGTGTGTGTGAGCAGAGTGTGTGTGTGTGTGGAGTGTGTGTGTGTGTGTAGCGTTTCTCACCCGTCCAGCAGGTCCATGGTGGAGGAGGTGACGTCGGCGTAGACGAGTGTGTGTCCGAGTGTGTGTGTGTGCAGGTGCTGCCGGTACGTGTGCAGGCTGAAGTGTTCGGAGAAGCTCTCGGGAGGATCAGTGTTTATCACACACACACTCCCTCGCTCTCCCAGATCCGGCTCGGCTCCGGCCCGAAGCTTCAGGACTCCGGATCCCCCCGTCAAGCAGTGCAGGAGCCGGCGCTTCTGCTCCTGCGGGACACACACGCGCACACACGCACGCGCACACACACACACACACACACAAACACGCGCACACACGCACGCACGCGCACACACGCACGCGCACACACACACCACACACGCGCACACACGCACGCGCACAGACACACACACACACACACACACTTCATTCTCAGTGCATGGTTTATTCTCACACTATGAATCACACGTTTCATGCTTGTTTTTGAAGGGCTCGTCTGATTGGCTGTCGTTAAAGACGCCAGTAATTAACCGAGCGATCGACGAGCACAGCCAATCAATGACGCCGCATTCTTCTACATCAACGATAATCATATCATATATGCTCAGTGAGATATATCTGTGCAGATGAAAAAATAAGATAAAGTTAAATAAAAAGATAAATAAAAAAATACTAATATTATGTAATTAATAAATGTATAACCCTATCTGAACAGGTATCAGGGTATCAGGATATGAGGACGACTATTACCAGCTGAAGAACGATCGAGACGCTTTAGTGGCCAGCCGAGGAAAACCCACATCTTCACCCTTTATTCAAATATTATTAAACATTTTATAATCATATTGCGTTAGTTGTGCTTGGAGTCGATTGTTTTATTTGTGATATTAACGCAATGAAACATGACGAACTGTGAGACTTTGCCAGACATTATGAACAAGAGAAAACCAACCAAACATTAATAACTGAGTATGATGTAGTCAATGTTTGCTTTTTCCTCTCAGCTTTTTATTTTATATGAATTTTGTTTGAATAATAAAATAAAACCTGTATCTGTAGTTGCCTTTTTTTGCCAAATAACTTTGTCATGTTTAGCGTTTTGTTCTTCCCTCATATTTAAAATATTTAAAACATAAAATATTTTCCTCATATTTTGATGGTTTTAATCAACCTTACAGGGTCATTAAAAACAAACATTCCCTCCATACTGTATATATTAATAATGAGCTCAATATTTCCTCATGTCTCAGGCTGACTGGAGTCAGGAGTGTCACAGGCAGAGACTGACACCTAGTGGTCAGCTGCAGAACTGATCTGCGATCTCTACAACTCCATAAAACACTACAACATAAAACAAATAGACACTAATTACAAATGGCTTTATTAAATTCAAACACTACAAGACATTTTCAAGATCTCAGTTTTTAAAATGATAAAACATCTTAAAGTGTAAACTTAGGAGCACAACTGTACCAGTTAGGGTTAGAGATGGAGATAAATGGAGTGTATAAGGGTGTGTACGTGTGTGTGTGTGTGTGTGTGAGTGAGTGAGTGAGTGAGTGAGCGAGTAGGTATATCGGGGGGTGTGTGTGTGTGCAGAGCAGGTATATCGGGGTGTTTGTGTGTGTGTGTGTGTGTGTGTGTGGGTGGGTGTGTGGAGAGCAGGTATATCGTGGTGTGTGTGTGTGTGTGTGTGTGTGTGTGGGTGGGTGGGTGGGTGGGTGTGTGCAGAGCAGGTATATCGGGGTGTGTGTGTGTGTGTGTGTGCAGAGCAGGTATATCGGGGGGTGTGTGTGTGTGTGGGTCACCTGGTGTGTGCAGAGCAGGTATATCGGGGTGTGTGTGTGTGTGTGTGGGTCACCTGGTGTGTGCAGAGCAGGTATATCGGGGTGTGTGTGTGTGTGTGTGGGTCACCTGGTGTGTGCAGAGCAGGTATATCGGGGTGTTTGTGTGTGTGTGTGTGTGTGTGGGTGGGTGTGTGGAGAGCAGGTATATCGGGGTGTGTGTGTGTGTGTGGGTGGGTGTGTGGAGAGCAGGTATATCGGGGTGTGTGGGTGGGTGTGTGGAGAGCAGGTATATCGGGGTGTGTGTGTGTGTGTGGGTCACCTGGTGTGTGCAGAGCAGGTATATCGTGGTGTGTGTGTGTGTGTGTGTGTGTGTGTGTGTGTGTGTGTGTGTGTGTGTGGGTCGGTGGGTGGGTGTGTGCAGAGCAGGTATATCGGGGTGTTTGTGTGTGTGTGTGTGTGTGGAGAGCAGGTATATCGGGGGGTGTGTGTGTGTGTGTGTGCAGAGCAGGTATATCGGGGGGTGTGTGTGTGTGCAGAGCAGGTATATCGGGGTGTTTGTGTGTGTGTGGGTCACCTGGTGTGTGCAGAGCAGGTATATCGGGGTGTGTGTGTGTGTGTGTGTGGGTGGGTGGGTGTGTGGAGAGCAGGTATATCGGGGGGGGTGTGTGTGTGCAGAGCAGGTATATCGGGGTGTGTGTGTGTGTGTGGGTCACCTGGTGTGTGCAGAGCAGGTATATCGGGGTGTGTGTGTGTGTGGGTCACCTGGTGTGTGCAGAGCAGGTATATCGGGGTGTGTGTGTGTGTGTGGGTCACCTGGTGTGTGCAGAGCAGGTATATCGGTGTGTGTGTGTGTGTGTGGGTCACCTGGTGTGTGCAGAGCAGGTATATCGGGGTGTGTGTGTGGGTCACCTGGTGTGTGCAGAGCAGGTATATCGGGGTGTGTGTGTGGGTCACCTGGTGTGTGCAGAGCAGGTATATCGGTGTGTGTGTGTGTGTGTGGGTGGGTGTGTGGAGAGCAGGTATATCGTGGTGTGTGTGTGTGTGTGTGGGTCACCTGGTGTGTGCAGAGCAGGTATATCGGGGTGTGTGTGTGTGTGTGGGTCACCTGGTGTGTGCAGAGCAGGTATATCGGGGTGTGTGTGTGTGTGTGGGTCACCTGGTGTGTGCAGAGCAGGTATATCGGTGTGTGTGTGTGTGTGGGTCACCTGGTGTGTGCAGAGCAGGTATATCGGGGTGTGTGTGTGTGTGTGGGTGGGTGTGTGGAGAGCAGGTATATCGTGGTGTGTGTGTGTGTGTGTGTGTGTGTGTGTGTGTGTGTGGGTGGGTGGGTGTGTGCAGAGCAGGTATATCGGGGTGTGTGTGTGTGTGTGTGTGCAGAGCAGGTATATCGGGGGGTGTGTGTGTGTGCAGAGCAGGTATATCGGGGTGTGTGTGTGTGTGGGTCACCTGGTGTGTGCAGAGCAGGTATATCGGGGGGTGTGTGTGTGTGCAGAGCAGGTATATCGGGGTGTGTGTGTGTGTGGGTGGGTGTGTGGAGAGCAGGTATATCGGGGTGTGTGTGTGTGTGTGGGTCACCTGGTGTGTGCAGAGCAGGTATATCGGTGTGTGTGTGTGTGTGTGGGTCACCTGGTGTGTGGAGAGCAGGTATATCGTGGTGTGTGTGTGTGTGTGTGTGTGTGTGTGGGTGGGTGGGTGGGTGTGTGCAGAGCAGGTATATCGGGGTGTTTGTGTGTGTGTGTGTGTGTGGAGAGCAGGTATATCGGGGTGTGTGTGTGTGTGTGTGTGCAGAGCAGGTATATCGGGGGGTGTGTGTGTGTGCAGAGCAGGTATATCGGGGTGTGTGTGTGTGTGGGTCACCTGGTGTGTGCAGAGCAGGTATATCGGGGTGTGTGTGTGTGTGTGTGTGGGTGGGTGGGTGTGTGGAGAGCAGGTATATCGGGGGGGGTGTGTGTGTGCAGAGCAGGTATATCGGGGTGTGTGTGTGTGTGTGGGTCACCTGGTGTGTGCAGAGCAGGTATATCGGGGTGTGTGTGTGTGTGGGTCACCTGGTGTGTGCAGAGCAGGTATATCGGGGTGTGTGTGTGTGTGTGGGTCACCTGGTGTGTGCAGAGCAGGTATATCGGTGTGTGTGTGTGTGTGTGGGTGGGTGTGTGGAGAGCAGGTATATCGTGGTGTGTGTGTGTGTGTGTGTGTGTGTGTGTGTGGGTGGGTGGGTGGGTGTGTGCAGAGCAGGTATATCGGGGTGTGTGTGTGTGTGTGCAGAGCAGGTATATCGGGGGGTGTGTGTGTGTGCAGAGCAGGTATATCGGGGTGTGTGTGTGTGTGTGGGTCACCTGGTGTGTGCAGAGCAGGTATATCGGGGTGTTTGTGTGTGTGTGTGTGCAGGTATATCGGGGGGTGTGTGTGTGTGCAGAGCAGGTATATCGGGGTGTTTGTGTGTGTGTGCAGAGCAGGTATATCGGGGGGTGTGTGTGTGTGCAGAGCAGGTATATCGGGGTGTGTGTGTGTGTGTGGGTCACCTGGTGTGTGCAGAGCAGGTATATCGGGGTGTGTGTGTGTGTGTGTGTGCAGAGCAGGTATATCGGGGGGTGTGTGTGTGTGCAGAGCAGGTATATCGGGGTGTGTGTGTGTGTGGGTCACCTGGTGTGTGCAGAGCAGGTATATCGGGGTGTTTGTGTGTGTGTGTGTGTGTGTGGGTGGGTGTGTGGAGAGCAGGTATATCGGGGTGTGTGTGTGTGTGTGGGTCACCTGGTGTGTGCAGAGCAGGTATATCGGTGTGTGTGTGTGTGTGTGGGTCACCTGGTGTGTGGAGAGCAGGTATATCGTGGTGTGTGTGTGTGTGTGTGTGTGTGTGTGTGTGTGGGTGGGTGGGTGGGTGTGTGCAGAGCAGGTATATCGGGGTGTTTGTGTGTGTGTGTGTGTGTGGAGAGCAGGTATATCGGGGTGTGTGTGTGTGTGTGTGTGCAGAGCAGGTATATCGGGGGGTGTGTGTGTGTGCAGAGCAGGTATATCGGGGTGTGTGTGTGTGTGGGTCACCTGGTGTGTGCAGAGCAGGTATATCGGGGTGTGTGTGTGTGTGTGTGTGTGTGGGTGGGTGGGTGTGTGGAGAGCAGGTATATCGGGGGGGGGGTGTGTGTGCAGAGCAGGTATATCGGGGTGTGTGTGTGTGTGTGGGTCACCTGGTGTGTGCAGAGCAGGTATATCGGGGTGTGTGTGTGTGTGGGTCACCTGGTGTGTGCAGAGCAGGTATATCGGGGTGTGTGTGTGTGTGTGGGTCACCTGGTGTGTGCAGAGCAGGTATATCGGTGTGTGTGTGTGTGTGTGGGTCACCTGGTGTGTGCAGAGCAGGTATATCGGGGTGTGTGTGTGTGTGTGTGTGGGTCACCTGGTGTGTGCAGAGCAGGTATATCGGGGTGTGTGTGTGTGTGGGTCACCTGGTGTGTGCAGAGCAGGTATATCGGTGTGTGTGTGTGTGTGTGGGTCACCTGGTGTGTGCAGAGCAGGTATATCGGTGTGTGTGTGTGTGTGTGGGTCACCTGGTGTGTGCAGAGCAGGTATATCGGTGTGTGTGTGTGTGTGTGGGTCACCTGGTGTGTGCAGAGCAGGTATATCGGTGTGTGTGTGTGTGTGTGGGTCACCTGGTGTGTGCAGAGCAGGTATATCGGTGTGTGTGTGTGTGTGTGGGTCACCTGGTGTGTGCAGAGCAGGTATATCGGTGTGGGTGTGTGTGTGTGGGTCACCTGGTGTGTGCAGAGCAGGTATATCGGGGTGTGTGTGTGTGTGTGGGTCACCTGGTGTGTGCAGAGCAGGTATATCGGGGTGTGTGTGTGTGTGGGTCACCTGGTGTGTGCAGAGCAGGTATATCGGGGTGTTTGTGTGTGTGTGTGTGTGTGGGTGGGTGTGTGGAGAGCAGGTATATCGGGGTGTGTGTGTGTGTGGGTGGGTGTGTGGAGAGCAGGTATATCGGGGGGTGTGTGTGTGTGTGTGTGGGTGGGTGTGTGGAGAGCAGGTATATCGGGGTGTGTGTGTGTGTGTGGGTCACCTGGTGTGTGCAGAGCAGGTATATCGGTGTGTGTGTGTGTGTGTGGGTCACCTGGTGTGTGCAGAGCAGGTATATCGGGGTGTGTGTGTGTGTGGGTCACCTGGTGTGTGCAGAGCAGGTATATCGGGGTGTGTGTGTGTGTGTGGGTCACCTGGTGTGTGCAGAGCAGGTATATCGGTGTGTGTGTGTGTGTGTGGGTCACCTGGTGTGTGCAGAGCAGGTATATCGGGGTGTGTGTGTGTGTGGGTCACCTGGTGTGTGCAGAGCAGGTATATCGGGGTGTTTGTGTGTGTGTGTGTGTGTGGGTGGGTGTGTGGAGAGCAGGTATATCGGGGGTGTGTGTGTGTGTGGGTCACCTGGTGTGTGCAGAGCAGGTATATCGGTGTGTGTGTGTGTGTGTGGGTCACCTGGTGTGTGCAGAGCAGGTATATCGGTGTGTGTGTGTGTGTGTGTGTGTGGGTGGGTGGGTGGGTGGGTGTGTGGAGAGCAGGTATATCGGGGGGGGTGTGTGTGTGTGTGTGGGTGGGTGGGTGTGTGGAGAGCAGGTATATCGGGGTGGGTGTGTGTGTGTGTGTGGGTGTGTGGAGAGCAGGTATATCGGGGTGTGTGTGTGTGTGTGGGTCACCTGGTGTGTGCAGAGCAGGTATATCGGGGTGTGTGTGTGTGTGGGTCACCTGGTGTGTGCAGAGCAGGTATATCGGGGTGTTTGTGTGTGTGTGTGTGTGGGTGGGTGTGTGGAGAGCAGGTATATCGGGGTGTGTGTGTGTGTGGGTGTGAGGGTGGGTGTGTGGAGAGCAGGTATATCGGGGTGTGTGTGTGTGTGGGTGGGTGTGTGGAGAGCAGGTATATCGGGGTGTTTGTGTGTGTGTGTGTGTGTGGGTGGGTGTGTGGAGAGCAGGTATATCGGGGTGTTTGTGTGTGTGTGTGTGTGTGGGTGGGTGTGTGGAGAGCAGGTATATCGGGGTGTGTGTGTGTGTGTGTGTGTGTGGGTGGGTGTGTGGAGAGCAGGTATATCGGGGTGTTTGTGTGTGTGTGTGTGTGTGGGTGGGTGTGTGGAGAGCAGGTATATCGGGGTGTGTGTGTGTGTGGGTGGGTGTGTGGAGAGCAGGTATATCGGGGTGTTTGTGTGTGTGTGTGTGTGTGGGTGGGTGTGTGGAGAGCAGGTATATCGGGGTGTGTGTGTGTGTGGGTGGGTGTGTGGAGAGCAGGTATATCGGGGTGTGTGTGTGTGTGGGTGGGTGTGTGGAGAGCAGGTATATCGGGGTGTGTGTGTGTGTGGGTGGGTGTGTGCAGAGCAGGTATATCGGGGGGTGTGTGTGTGTGGGTGGGTGTGTGCAGAGCAGGTATATCAGGGTGTGTGTGTGTGTGTGGGTCACCTGGTGTGTGGAGAGCAGGTATATCGGGGTGTGTGTGTGTGTGGGTGGGTGTGTGCAGAGCAGGTATATCGGTGTGTGTGTGTGTGTGTGGGTCACCTGGTGTGTGCAGAGCAGGTATATCGGGGTGTTTGTGTGTGTGTGTGTGTGTGGGTGGGTGTGTGGAGAGCAGGTATATCGGGGTGTGTGTGTGTGTGGGTGGGTGTGTGGAGAGCAGGTATATCGGGGGTGTGTGTGTGTGGGTCACCTGGTGTGTGCAGAGCAGGTATATCGGGGGTGTGTGTGTGTGTGTGTGGGTCACCTGGTGTGTGCAGAGCAGGTATATCGGGGGGTGTGTGTGTGTGTGGGTGGGTGTGTGGAGAGCAGGTATATCGGGGGTGTGTGTGTGTGTGGGTCACCTGGTGTGTGGAGAGCAGGTATATCGGGGGTGTGTGTGTGTGTGGGTCACCTGGTGTGTGGAGAGCAGGTATATCGGGGTGTGTGTCGGCACAGTGCTCCGCTCACAGCTCAGACCCAGAGTCCTCAGGATCTCCGTCAGAACCTCGTAGCGAAGAGAGTTGCTCATCTTCAGCTCGGAGAAACCCTGAGCATCATGAACATCTGGATCCGCTTCCAAACGCACCTGAACACAAGAGGAGACGCACATCTGTGTCCAACACTGACTTCTAGGGCTGGGTACCGAGTTTCGATACTTTTTAGGTACCGATCGAATTGCCTCGATACTATCGAGTATCGAAAAATGACATGATGTTCGGTACCAGATTTCGATACCTAAGGGGTTAACTCGTCAACGTCAGTGCTCAAACAAATACATATGAAATGCACAACGACACACCTAAAGTCGCTCACGCGCATACATGTGTAGAGTTTGCGTAACTCTACACACATACTCATATGAGACGCGCGCGCGCATGCACAAACTCTCCACGCGTATACTTATATGAGACGCGAGCACACACACAAAACTCGCGCACATACTCAATGAGACGCGAGCACACACACACAAACTCTCCGCGCACATATTCATTAGACGTGAGCACACACACACACACACACACACACACACACATAATACCTTAAAGATGTGGAAAAGTCGATCAAAAGTGTGGCTACATTTCTCCAGGCTCGATGCCAACAGCGCGATGCAGTATTAGCTGTAAAATAACTGCTGCTAAGACCGGCACCGCGACAGATATGATGAAGACCTTGACAGTGCTCGGAGTAAACATAATAGCAGAAAGTTGCTTCGCCTTCGACTGGTAAATGAAGAGGTACCTTGTTGATCACTCTGACAGTGTTTATACTGCAATAATGACCTACTGAATGTGCACTGCCGTTCAAAAATGTGTTGGTTAGTCCGATTTTTTTTTTTTTCAGTAAGGATGCATTAAAGTTATCAAAAGTGACATTAAAACGTGTAATGTTACAAATAAATGCTGTTCTTTTGACATTTTTATTCATCAAAGAATCATGAAAAAAAATGTATCATAGTTTCCAAAATATTAAGCAGCAAACCGTTTTCATATTTCTGAAGGATCATGTGACACTGAAGTAATGATTTTGAAAATTCAGCTTTGACATCACAGGAATAAATTACATTTTGAAATATATTCAAATAAGATTTTTTGTTCCTTTGTGCACTGACTAAGGAGCACGAGTCAAACTGAAAAAATAAAACCAAAATTTTCTGAGGTAATGTTATGTAATCTTGTTCAAATGGATTTCATAAAATTGGTATCGAAAAAAGTATCGTTAGGAACCGGTATCGAAACTGAGGTATCAAAAATGGCACCAGATCGAAAGATTTTGAACGATACCCAGCCCTACACTCGACACAAGAGGAGACGCACATCTGTGTCCTGCACACACTCGACACAAGAGGAGACGCACATCTGTGTCCTGCACACACTCGACACAAGAGGAGACGCACATCTGTGTCCTGCACACACTCGACACAAGAGGAGACGCACATCTGTGTCCTGCACACACTCGACACAAGAGGAGACGCACATCT
This sequence comes from Abramis brama, assembly GCF_963993115.1. Lineage (NCBI taxonomy): Eukaryota > Metazoa > Chordata > Actinopteri > Cypriniformes > Leuciscidae > Abramis > Abramis brama. The sequence continues at coordinate 29,251,249 of NC_139987.1, read as the reverse complement.
GTGTCCTGCACACACTCGACACAAGACGAGACGCACATCTGTGTCCAACACACACTCGACACAAGAGGAGACGCACATCTGTGTCCAACACACACTCGACACAGGAGGAGACGCACATCTGTGTCCTGCACACACTCGACACAAGAGGAGACGCACATCTGTGTCCTGCACACACTCGACACAAGAGGAGACGCACATCTGTGTCCTGCACACACTCGACACAAGAGGAGACGCACATCTGTGTCCTGCACACACTCGACACAAGAGGAGACGCACATCTGTGTCCTGCACACACTCGACACAAGAGGAGACGCACATCTGTGTCCTGCACACACTCGACACAAGAGGAGACGCACATCTGTGTCCAACACACACTCGACACAAGAGACGCACATCTGTGTCCAACACACACTCGACACAAGAGGAGACGCACATCTGTGTCCTGCGCACACTCGACACAAGAGGAGACGCACATCTGTGTCCTGCGCACACTCGACACAAGAGGAGACGCACATCTGTGTCCTGCACACACTCGACACAAGAGGAGACGCACATCTGTGTCCAACACACACTCGACACAAGAGGAGACGCACATCTGTGTCCAACACACACTCGACACAAGAGACGCACATCAGTGTCCAACACACACTCGACACAAGAGACGCACATCTGTGTCCAACACACACTCGACACAAGAGGAGACGCACATCTGTGTCCAACACACACTCGACACAAGAGGAGACGCACATCTGTGTCCAACACACACTCGACACGAGACGCACATCTGTGTCCAACACACACTCGACACGAGACGCACATCTGTGTCCAAAACACACTCGACACAAGAGACGCACATCTGTGTCCAACACACACTCGACACAAGAGACGCACATCTGTGTCCTGTGTCCAACACACACTCGACACAAGAGACGCACATCTGTGTCCAACACACTCGACACAAGAGACGCACATCTGTGTCCAACACACACTCAACACAAGAGACGCACATCTGTGTCCAACACACACTCGACACGAGACGCACATCTGTGTCCAACACACACTCGACGAGACGCACATCTGTGTCCAACACACACTCGACACGAGACGCACATCTGTGTCCAGCACACACTCGACACAAGAGACGCACATCTGTGTCCAACACACACTCGACACAAGAGGAGACGCACATCTGTGTCCAACACACACTCGACACAAGAGGAGACGCACATCTGTGTCCAACACACACTCGACACAAGAGGAGACGCACATCTGTGTCCAACACACACTCGACACAAGAGGAGATGCACATCAGTGTCCTGCACACACTCGACACAAGAGGAGACGCACATCTGTGTCCAACACACACTCGACACAAGAGGAGACGCACATTTGTGTCCTGCACACACTCGACACAAGAGGAGACGCACATCTGTGTCCAACACACACTCGACACAAGAGACGCACATTTGTGTCCTGCACACACTCGACACAAGAGGAAACGCACATCTGTGTCCTGCACACACTCGACACAAGAAGAGACGCACATCTGTGTCCAACACACACTCGACACAAGAGGAGACGCACATCTGTGTCCAACACACACTCGACACAAGAGGAGACGCACATCTGTGTCCTGCACACACTCGACACAAGAGGAGACGCACATCTGTGTCCAACACACACTCGACACAAGAGAAGACGCACATCTGTGTCCTGCACACACTCGACACAAGAGGAGACGCACATCTGTGTCCTGCACACACTCGACACAAGAGGAGACGCACATCTGTGTCCTGCACACACTCGACACAAGAGGAGACGCACATCTGTGTCCAACACACACTCGACACAAGAGGAGACGCACATCTGTGTCCTGCACACACTCGACACAAGAGGAGACGCACATCTGTGTCCAACACACACTCGACACAAGAGGAGACGCACATCTGTGTCCTGCACACACTCGACACAGGAGGAGACGCACATCTGTGTCCAACACACACTCGACACAAGAGGAGACGCACATCTGTGTCCAACACACACTCGACACGAGACGCACATCTGTGTCCAACACACACTCGACACGAGACGCACATCTGTGTCCAGCACACACTCGACACAAGAGGAGACGCACATCTGTGTCCTGCACACACTCGACACAAGAGACGCACATCTGTGTCCAACACACACTCGACACAAGAGGAGACGCACATCTGTGTCCAACACACACTCGACACAAGAGGAGACGCACATCTGTGTCCAACACACACTCGACACAAGAGGAGACGCACATCTGTGTCCTGCACACACTCGACACAAGAGGAGACGCACATCTGTGTCCAACACACACTCGACACAAGAGGAGACGCACATTTGTGTCCTGCACACACTCGACACAAGAGGAGACGCACATCTGTGTCCAACACACACTCGACACAAGAGACGCACATTTGTGTCCTGCACACACTCGACACAAGAGGAAACGCACATCTGTGTCCTGCACACACTCGACACAAGAAGAGACGCACATCTGTGTCCAACACACACTCGACACAAGAGGAGACGCACATCTGTGTCTGCACACACTCGACACAAGAGGAGACGCACATCTGTGTCCTGCACACACTCGACACAAGAGGAGACGCACATCTGTGTCCTGCACACACTCGACACAAGAGGAGACGCACATCTGTGTCCTGCACACACTCGACACAAGAGGAGACGCACATCTGTGTCCTGCACACACTCGACACAAGAGGAGACGCACATCTGTGTCCAACACACACTCGACACAAGAGGAGACGCACATCTGTGTCCAACACACACTCGACACAAGAGGAGACGCACATCTGTGTCCAACACACACTCGACACAAGAGGAGACGCACATCAGTGTCCAGCACACACTCGACACAAGAGACGCACATCTGTGTCCAACACACACACGACACAAGAGGAGACGCACATCTGTGTCCAACACACACTCGACACAAGAGGAGACGCACATCTGTGTCCTGCACACACTCGACACAAGAGACGCACATCTGTGTCCAACACACACTCGACACAAGAGGAGACGCACATCTGTGTCCTGCGCACACTCGACACAAGAGGAGATGCACATCTGTGTCCTGCACACACTCGACACAAGAGGAGACGCACATCTGTGTCCAACACACACTCGACACAAGAGGAGACGCACATCTGTGTCCAACACACACTCGACACAAGAGGAGACGCACATCAGTGTCCAGCACACACTCGACACAAGAGACGCACATCTGTGTCCAACACACACTCGACACAAGAGGAGACGCACATCTGTGTCCAACACACACTCGACACAAGAGGAGACGCACATCTGTGTCCTGCACACACTCGACACAAGAGGAGACGCACATCTGTGTCCAACACACACTCGACACAAGAGGAGACGCACATCTGTGTCCTGCACACACTCGACACAAGAGGAGACGCACATCTGTGTCCTGCACACACTCGACACCAGAGGAGACGCACATCTGTGTCCAACACACACTCGACACAAGAGGAGACGCACATCAGTGTCCAGCACACACTCGACACAAGAGGAGACGCACATCTGTGTCCTACACACTCGACACAGGAGGAGACGCACATCTGTGTCCTGCACACACTCGACACAAGAGACGCACATCTGTGTCCAACACACACTCGACACAAGAGGAGACGCACATCTGTGTCCAACACACACTCGACACCAGAGGAGACGCACATCTGTGTCCAACACACACTCGACACAAGAGGAGACGCACATCTGTGTCCTGCACACACTCGACACAAGAGGAGACGCACATCTGTGTCCAACACACACTCGACACAAGAGGAGACGCACATCTGTGTCCAACACACACTCGACACAAGAGGAGACGCACATCAGTGTCCAGCACACACTCGACACAAGAGACGCACATCTGTGTCCAACACACACTCGACACAAAAGGAGACGCACATCTGTGTCCAACACACTCGACACAAGAGGAGACGCACATCTGTGTCCTGCACACACTCGACACAAGAGGAGACGCACATCTGTGTCCTGCACACACTCGACACCAGAGGAGACGAACATCTGTGTCCAACACACACTCGACACAAGAGGAGACGCACATCAGTGTCCAGCACACACTCGACACAAGAGACGCACATCTGTGTCCAACACACACTCGACACAAGAGGAGACGCACATCTGTGTCCTGCACACACTCGACACAAGAGACGCACATCTGTGTCCAACACACACTCGACACAAGAGACGCACATCTGTGTCCAACACACACTCAACACAAGAGACGCACATCTGTGTCCAACACACACTCGACACAAGAGACGCACATCTGTGTCCAACACACACTCGACACAAGAGACGCACATCTGTGTCCAACACACACTCGACACAAGAGACGCACATCTGTGTCCAACACACTCGACACAAGAGACGCACATCTGTGTCCAACACACACTCGACACAAGAGGAGACGCACATCTGTGTCCAACACACACTCGACACAAGAGGAGACGCACATCTGTGTCCAGCACACACTCGACACAAGAGACGCACATCTGTGTCCAGCACACACTCGACACAAGAGACGCACATCTGTGTCCTGCGCACACTCGACACAAGAGGAGACGCACATCTGTGTCCTGCACACACTCGACACAAGAGGAGACGCACATCTGTGTCCAACACACACTCGACACAAGAGGAGACGCACATCAGTGTCCAGCACACACTCGACACAAGAGACGCACATCTGTGTCCAACACACACTCGACACAAGAGGAGACGCACATCTGTGTCCAACACACACTCGACACAAGAGGAGACGCACATCTGTGTCCTGCACACACTCGACACAAGAGGAGACGCACATCTGTGTCCTGCACACACTCGACACCAGAGGAGACGCACATCTGTGTCCAACACACACTCGACACAAGAGACGCACATCAGTGTCCAGCACACACTCGACACAAGAGGAGACGCACATCAGTGTCCAGCACACACTCGACACAAGAGGAGACGCACATCTGTGTCCAACACACACTCGACACAAGAGACGCACATCTGTGTCCAACACACACTCGACACAAGAGGAGACGCACATCTGTGTCCTGCACACACTCGACACAAGAGACGCACATCTGTGTCCAACACACACTCGACACGAGACGCACATCTGTGTCCAACACACACTCGACACGAGACGCACATCTGTGTCCAACACACACTCGACACGAGACGCACATCTGTGTCCAAAACACACTCGACACAAGAGACGCACATCTGTGTCCAACACACACTCGACACAAGAGACGCACATCTGTGTCCAACACACTCGACACAAGAGACGCACATCTGTGTCCAACACACTCTCGACACAAGAGACGCACATCTGTGTCCAACACACTCGACACAAGAGACGCACATCTGTGTCCAACACACACTCGACACAAGAGACGCACATCTGTGTCCAACACACACTCAACACAAGAGAAGCACATCTGTGTCCAACACACACTCGACACGAGACGCACATCTGTGTCCAGCACACACTCAACACAAGAGACGCACATCTGTGTCCAACACACACTCGACACGAGACGCACATCTGTGTCCAACACACACTCGACACAAGAGGAGACGCACATCTGTGTCCAACACACACTCGACACAAGAGGAGACGCACATCTGTGTCCAACACACACTCGACACAAGAGGAGACGCACATCTGTGTCCAACACACAAGAGACACAAGAGACGCACATCTGTGTCCAACACACACTCGACACAAGAGACGCACATCTGTGTCCAACACACTCGACACAAGAGACGCACATCAGTGTCCAACACACACTCGACACAAGAGGAGACACACATCTGTGTCCAACACACACTCGACACAAGAGACGCACATCTGTGTCCAACACACACTCGACACAAGAGGAGACGCACATCTGTGTCCAACACACACTCGACACAAGAGGAGACGCACATCTGTGTCCAACACACACTCGACACGAGACGCACATCTGTGTCCAACACACACTCGACACGAGACGCACATCTGTGTCCAACACACACTCGACACGAGACGCACATCTGTGTCCAAAACACACTCGACACAAGAGACGCACATCTGTGTCCAACACACACTCGACACAAGAGACACACATCTGTGTCCAACACACTCGACACAAGAGACGCACATCTGTGTCCAACACACACTCGACACAAGAGACGCACATCTGTGTCCAACACACACTCAACACAAGAGAAGCACATCTGTGTCCAACACACACTCGACACGAGACGCACATCTGTGTCCAGCACACACTCAACACAAGAGACGCACATCTGTGTCCAACACACACTCGACACGAGACGCACATCTGTGTCCAACACACACTCGACACGAGACGCACATCTGTGTCCAACACACACTCGACACGAGACGCACATCTGTGTCCAACACACACTCGACACGAGACGCACATCTGTGTCCAAAACACACTCGACACAAGAGACGCACATCTGTGTCCAACACACACTCGACACGAGACGCACATCTGTGTCCAGCACACACTCAACACAAGAGACGCACATCTGTGTCCAACACACACTCGACACGAGACGCACATCTGTGTCCAACACACACTCGACACGAGACGCACATCTGTGTCCAACACACACTCGACACGAGACGCACATCTGTGTCCAAAACACACTCGACACAAGAGACGCACATCTGTGTCCAACACACACTCGACACAAGAGACACACATCTGTGTCCAACACACTCGACACGAGACGCACATCTGTGTCCAACACACACTCGACACAAGAGACGCACATCTGTGTCCAACACACACTCAACACAAGAGAAGCACATCTGTGTCCAACACACACTCGACACGAGACGCACATCTGTGTCCAGCACACACTCAACACAAGAGACGCACATCTGTGTCCAACACACACTCGACACGAGACGCACATCTGTGTCCAACACACACTCGACACAAGAGGAGACGCACATCTGTGTCCAACACACACTCGACACAAGAGGAGACGCACATCTGTGTCCAACACACACTCGACACAAGAGGAGACGCACATCTGTGTCCAACACACACTCGACACAAGAGGAGACGCACATCTGTGTCCAACACACAAGAGACACAAGAGACGCACATCTGTGTCCAACACACACTCGACACAAGAGACGCACATCTGTGTCCAACACACTCGACACAAGAGACGCACATCAGTGTCCAACACACACTCGACACAAGAGGAGACACACATCTGTGTCCAACACACACTCGACACAAGAGACGCACATCTGTGTCCAACACACACTCGACACAAGAGGAGACGCACATCTGTGTCCAACACACACTCGACACGAGACGCACATCTGTGTCCAACACACACTCGACACGAGACGCACATCTGTGTCCAAAACACACTCGACACAAGAGACGCACATCTGTGTCCAACACACTCGACACAAGAGACGCACATCTGTGTCCAACACACACTCGACACAAGAGACGCACATCTGTGTCCAACACACACTCAACACAAGAGACGCACATCTGTGTCCAACACACACTCGACACAAGAGACGCACATCTGTGTCCAACACACACTCGACACGAGACGCACATCTGTGTCCAAAACACACTCGACACAAGAGACACACATCTGTGTCCAACACACACTCGACACAAGAGACGCACATCTGTGTCCAACACACACTCGACACAAGAGGAGACGCACATCTGTGTCCAACACACACTCAACACAAGAGGAGACGCACATCTGTGTCCAACACACACTCGACACAAGACGCACATCTGTGTCCAACACACACTCAACACGAGACGCACATCTGTGTCCAACACACACTCGACACGAGACGCACATCTGTGTCCAACACACACTCGACACGAGACGCACATCTGTGTCCAAAACACACTCGACACAAGAGAGACACATCTGTGTCCAACACACACTCGACACAAGAGACGCACATCTGTGTCCAACACACACTCAACACAAGAGACGCACATCTGTGTCCAACACACACTCGACACGAGACGCACATCTGTGTCCAGCACACACTCAACACAAGAGACGCACATCTGTGTCCAACACACACTCGACACGAGACGCACATCTGTGTCCAAAACACACTCGACACAAGAGACACACATCTGTGTCCAACACACACTCGACACAAGAGACGCACATCTGTGTCCAACACACACTCGACACAAGAGACGCACATCTGTGTCCACGCACATCTGTGTCCAACACACACTCGACACGAGACGCACATCTGTGTCCAACACACACTCGACACGAGACGCACATCTGTGTCCAAAACACACTCGACACAAGAGACACACATCTGTGTCCAACACACACTCTCTCGACACAAGAGACGCACATCTGTGTCCAACACACACTCTCTCGACACAAGAGACGCACATCTGTGTCCAACACACTCGACACAAGAGACACACATCTGTGTCCAACACACACTCTCTCAACACAAGAGACGCACATCTGTGTCCAACACACACTCAACACAAGAGACGCACATCTGGGTCCAACACACACTCGACAAGAGACGCACATCTGTGTCCAACACACACTCTCTCGACACAAGAGACGCACATCTGTGTCCAACACACTCGACACAAGAGACACACATCTGTGTCCAACACACACTCTCTCAACACAAGAGACGCACATCTGTGTCCAACACACACTCAACACAAGAGACGCACATCTGTGTCCAACACACACTCGACAAGAGACGCACATCTGTGTCCAACACACACTCTCTCGACACAAGAGACGCACATCTGTGTCCAACACACTCGACACAAGAGACACACATCTGTGTCCAACACACACTCAACACAAGAGACGCACATCTGTGTCCAACACACACTCGACAAGAGACGCACATCTGTGTCCAACACACACTCGACAAGAGACGCACATCTGTGTCCAACACACACTCGACAAGAGACGCACATCTGTGTCCAACACACACTCTCTCGACACAAGAGACGCACATCTGTGTCCAACACACTCGACACAAGAGACACACATCTGTGTCCAACACACACTCTCTCAACACAAGAGACGCACATCTGTGTCCAACACACACTCAACACAAGAGACGCACATCTGTGTCCAACACACACTCGACAAGAGACGCACATCTGTGTCCAACACACACTCTCTCGACACAAGAGACGCACATCTGTGTCCAACACACTCGACACAAGAGACGCACATCTGTGTCCAACACACACTCAACACAAGAGACGCACATCTGTGTCCAACACACACTCGACAAGAGACGCACATCTGTGTCCAACACACACTCTCTCGACACAAGAGACGCACATCTGTGTCCAACACACTCGACACAAGAGACACACATCTGTGTCCAACACACTCGACACGAGACGCACATCTGTGTCCAGCACACACTCAACACAAGAGACGCACATCTGTGTCCAACACACACTCGACACGAGACGCACATCTGTGTCCAACACACACTCTCTCGACACAAGAGACGCACATCTGTGTCCAGCACACACTCAACACAAGAGACGCACATCTGTGTCCAACACACACTCGACAAGAGACGCACATCTGTGTCCAACACACACTCTCTCGACACAAGAGACGCACATCTGTGTCCAACACACTCGACACAAGAGACACACATCTGTGTCCAACACACACACTCAACACAAGAGACGCACATCTGTGTCCAACACTCTCTCAACACAAGAGACGCACATCTGTGTCCAACACTCTCTCAACACAAGAGACGCACATCTGTGTCCAACACACACTCGACACGAGACGCACATCTGTGTCCAGCACACACTCAACACAAGAGACGCACATCTGTGTCCAACACACACTCGACACGAGACGCACATCTGTGTCCAAAACACACTCGACACAAGAGACACACATCTGTGTCCAACACACACTCGACACAAGAGACGCACATCTGTGTCCAACACACACTCGACACAAGAGGAGACGCACATCTGTGTCCAACACACACTCGACACAAGAGGAGACGCACATCTGTGTCCAACACACACTCGACACGAGACGCACATCTGTGTCCAACACACACTCGACACGAGACGCACATCTGTGTCCAAAACACACTCGACACAAGAGACACACATCTGTGTCCAACACACACTCTCTCGACACAAGAGACGCACATCTGTGTCCAACACACACTCTCTCGACACAAGAGACGCACATCTGTGTCCAACACACTCGACACAAGAGACACACATCTGTGTCCAACACACACTCTCTCAACACAAGAGACGCACATCTGTGTCCAACACACACTCAACACAAGAGACGCACATCTGTGTCCAACACACACTCGACAAGAGACGCACATCTGTGTCCAACACACACTCTCTCGACACAAGAGACGCACATCTGTGTCCAACACACTCGACACAAGAGACACACATCTGTGTCCAACAAACACTCTCTCAACACAAGAGACGCACATCTGTGTCCAACACACACTCAACACAAGAGACGCACATCTGTGTCCAACACACACTCGACAAGAGACGCACATCTGTGTCCAACACACACTCTCTCGACACAAGAGACGCACATCTGTGTCCAACACACTCGACACAAGAGACACACATCTGTGTCCAACACACACTCTCTCAACACAAGAGACGCACATCTGTGTCCAACACACACTCTCTCAACACAAGAGACGCACATCTGTGTCCAACACACACTCAACACAAGAGGAGCACATCTGTGTCCAACACACAAATTATTCTTTTTTTGCATGAGATAGTTCATTTAACCATTAAATCTGATTCCAGAAAACTAAATTAAAACTGAAAACATAAAAAAAGAAAAAGAAAAAGAAAAATGGAATCCAGAAAAATTTGTGACACTTAAAGGTGGACTGTGTAATTTTTAGCTAGTGGTGAGGTTGTGAATTGCACCCAACAGAAGTTACAGAAGTCATCGTCTAGGACAGCAGAGAGTAGCAGTTTAGCATTGAGGTGTATTTACAAAGATAAATTAAGAAATTAGTATTCAGTTTATATCAATTATTCAGTAAATCGATATGTTATTGCGAATATTTTTGTTACTTGTTCATCATTGTGTCAGTGTTTTATTCGCTGACTTTAGCTAGCTTCTTTGCACGAAGAACAACATGGTGATGAAATGCGTTTGTCCATTTAGGGCTCCTGTAGAAACATGCCGATGTAAGCGGACCCGCGGTGTGTGTAGAGAGAAATGCCTCATTCTAAGCTAATAAAAACATAACGGTCCATTAAGTAAGGTCTTTATACACCACTGAAAACATAGTTATGTATATGATATTGCATTTCTGTCAACAGATCCTCCTAAATGTTACACAATACACCTTTATCATTATCGGATGCCCATTTTCCACAAGTAGGTGTGATTCTTTAGGGTTTTCATGTAAAGTTTGTAACACACTTTGGTTAAAATTCGACCCGTTTCGGCGCATGTCTCTTTAAATGATGAGCAACTGCTCCATTACATGTGTGTCCACACACTGCAAAGACACATTTATATGCAAACACCATATAAAAGTGAATTTTGCATCTGATGAGCCCTTTAACAGGTTACAATGGGAAAAATGGAATTTGAAAAAAGAATAAAATGAACAGTAATTAGTGAAGTGATGGGTCACCTGACACAGAATGGCCTGTCCGCTGTCGGGTCCGTGGGTCAGGCGTACGATGGCCATCTCGGGCTGGTCCTGCTCGGTGATCTCTCCCCACAGCTCCACCTCAGCCTCACCCTCCTCACGCTCATACACACTCCCGCTGGACACCACACTCATGCGCAGCTCGGTGCCGTCGGCCCGGGTGAAGCTCAGTCTGCAGATCTGCTCCTCCGGCGGGGCCCGGGGCCTCAGGGTCACTCCAGCGGGACACAGGGAGCAGGACAGGCCCAGCACACGCCCGCCCCGGCTCAGGAACGCCAGGAACGCCAGGGTCAGCTGCGGCGTGAGCGGGCCGGTGCCGAGCACCAGCAGGAGTGTGCTATCGGGCCAGGGCTCGCTCAGTGCCGGCTGCGGGCGGAGAGGGTAGATGATGTAGCGCTCCGGGTCCAGGACCTCCGTCAGGAGCGTGCGGATCCTGCGGTACTGAAGATCACAGCCGCCCGTGAACACCAGCACGTTAGGAGGCTTCCCGCCGGACCTCAGCCGAACGCTCTCGGAGTCTGGCAGGTCCGGGATGTTCTTCTCCTCCTCGTCTGGGAGATATGGGATGTTCTCAGTGCCGTCGACCGGCAGGTCCGGGATGTTCTCGGCGGAGGCGAACCGGACCGACTGGATGGTGCTGTTCTCCAGCTCCAGGCACTCGTGGCAGCTGGACAGGTGCAGGTGGTGTCCCTCCATGTGCTGGTGATCCGACGGGAGCTCCGGCTCCTCCTGACCCGTTCTGGACAGCGTCGGCTCCTCCTGACGACTGGTTCTGGACAGTGCCGGCTCCTCCTGACGACTGGTTCTGGACAGTGCCGGCTCGCTCAGACGTTTGGCCTGGAGTCTCCTCTTCTCCAGAAGCTGTGTGAGCGCAGACTCTCTGAGGGACACGGCTGGGACACAGAAGGAAAAACACGGGATTAGCGCGACTCTGAATCCGTACACCTGCATGTCAGGGCTCGACATTAATGCTTCTCCGGGACAAGTGGATTTTTTGAAGGGGCGAGTAAAAGCGAATTTTACTTGCCCGACCGGACAAGTAGCCTGATTAAAATTTCAATAACAAAGAAATAACCAGGGAATCACTAAAACGAGAGAATGATTGTGATCGTAATACATTTATTGTGAGTTGCGATCGATAGTGGATAATAAATGTAAATGTAAGGTTGTGTTGTTGAGGCTCGCGCAGCTTCATGATGAAAAATGGAAACAAATGAGCGCAGCTCACACAAAGAAACTCAGTTAACAACATCCTGCCGATAAAAAATCAAAATGTGGAGTTTTTATATTTTTCACATATGAATACAGTTAAGCAACATCCCTCAGTGAGTGCAGTTTTCCTGAATACCATCACAATTGAAAATGTGACATTGATTTCATACAACAGTTCAATAAACAGTCAAAATGAAGCCACTTACATTTAGACGCAATATTAACCGTTTTTGTTCTGTTTCAACAGCAAAAATAGTTCCAAACAAAGATCACAGCAGAAACAGTGCATCTCACAGGAATACTTGTTTCATTAATGAATGATTCAGTGTTTTGAATGAATTTGTAGAGTCAAAGATTCAAGTCAAGTCACATTTATATTTATACAGCACTTTTTACAATACAGTGTTTCAAAGCAGCTTTACAGAGATAACAGGAAAATAATGCAAAAAGGTTTGTTTCCAGAAGAAAATAGCGTCACAGTCCAGCTTAAGTCAGTTCAGTGATGTTATATTTTTGTCTTAAAAAAAGTTATTAATTTAGATCATTTATATATATATATATATATATATATATATATATATATATATATATATATATATATATATAGGTGCTCTGGAGAAAACTGTGATGTCATCGTCCAGCTCAGTTCAGTTCTCATATAATGCTGTCATATTGAATATTAAATTAAATGTTAAATTAACCCTTAATCGCTGTTAAAAAAGGACAACATTTAGGCTGTTTGGGGTCATTTTGACCCCAAACTTTTAAAGAGCAATTGCATAAGGAAATATACATTTTTTATATGGAAAACTATATATAATTTTTTTTATTTACTTCTCAACTATACATTTATGCTGTGTTTTTGTGGAAATTTTGAAGTTTTTTACCCATTTACTGCACAATTACATAACTAGGCCATAAATTGGCTCATGAAAAATGATTTTTTAAAGAAAAAATTACTTAAATGATGATCTTAATTAAATCTAAATAGTTTTTGGTCATTGCTCTATGTGTTAGAGATAGAATACTGACATCTGCTGGTTTGTGGAAAAACTTTAGAAATTATAATTAAAGAAAGAAAGTGCAATGACCACATATATCCAATAGAGGGCCATAGAGACTCATTCATTTTCACTTTATTGTTTGTGATGCTTCAACTTCTCCTCACAACTTTGATATATATATTTTGTGAATATTTCTTTAAACATTTTGAAATACATAAAAAATCTGTATTTTTGTCAGAGTTAGAATTTGTTGTTGTTTTCTGATATATTTTGAATTATCTGCTTTTGCAAATTATTATACATACATTTGCAGAACCATTACAAGTCACCACTATGACATGACTGTGGTGTGTGTGTGTGTGTGTGTGTGTGTGTGTGTGTGTGTGTGTGTGTGTGTGTGAACAAGCTTGTTCCATGTTGCATATGTGACATTTTTCAGATTTATGCCAGTTTAGTTGATTTTATTTGCCAATTTCTATAAAAATGCTCTCTGTTGCAGTGACATAGATGTGTGTGTTTGTGTGTGTGTGTGTGTATGAGATAGAAAGTTCGTTCCACTTTGGGTTTATGCTCTAGGACCAGACCTTGATTTAAATGTAATTTTTTTTTAGATTTATGCCAGTTTTGTTTATTTTATTTGCCAATTTCTATAAAAATGCTCTCTGTTGCAGTGACATACACGTGTGTGTTTGTGTGTGTTTGTGTGTGTTTGTGTGTGTGTGTGTATGAGATAGAAAGTTTGTTCCACTTTGGGTTTATGCTCTAGGACCAGACCTTGATTTAAATGTAATTTTTTTTTAGATTTATGCCAGTTTTATTTATTTTATTTGCCAATTTCTATAAAAATGCTCTCTGTTGCAGTGACATACATGTGTGTGTTTGTGTGTGTGTGTATGAGATAGAAAGTTTGTTCCACTTTGGGTTTATGCTCTAGGACCAGACCTTGATTTAAATGTACATTTTTTTAGATTTATGCCAGTTTTGTTTATTTTATTTACCAATTTCTGTAAAAATGCTCTCTGTTGCAAACACATACATTTGTGTGTTTGTTTATGTGTTTGTGTGTGTCTGTGTGTGTGTGTGTATGAGATAGAAAGTTCGTTCTACTTTTTATTTATGCTCTAGGACCAGACCTTGGTTTATATGTATAAATTTTCAGATTTATAATGGATTTAATTTTATTTTTTTGACAAACAAAATAAAAAAAAGTCATTTTTTTCATTTTCCCATTCATTTTCAATGTGGGGTCATTTTGACCCCAAACAGCTTAAACGGTAAATTTTTTTTTACACACCTTTAGAACAACCAAATCAAGCCCAGTTTTTTTGTGCATGTTTAGATAGGTTATTTAGGAAAAGTCCCAGAGTTTCATGCCTCTGATATGAAGGTAACATTTTTAAAAAATGAAAGAAAAGTCCAGTGGGGTCATAATGACCCCAAACAGCGATTAAGGGTTAAATGTCCCCAAATAAGCAAGCCAAGCCAAGCCAATGGCAACAAAGGTGGGAAAAGGCGACAGTGGCAAGTGTGTGATTATGATTCAGGCAGCATTATAGGTCAGAAGTCGTCAGATTGGTTTGGAACAATCAGAATATTTTCCAGTCCATCTGGTTAAAGATCAGAGTCACGCCAGTATGGTGATGGGTTCGAGGATCAGTGCCGATGGCTGTCGTGTCGATGAGGCCTTCACAGGGAGAGTCTAGTTGACACAATCTCTGCTGACACTTCAAGGATGCATTGTGGTCATGTCTAGACGCAGGTCCTCCATCTGATCTGGATACGGCCCGGATCCGGCTGACTACATCATGTGTTGTGGTCGTGTCTAAGCGCAGGTCCTGCATCTGATCTGGATACGGCCCGGATCCGGCTGACTACATCATGCGTTGTGGTCGTGTCTAGGCCCAGGTCCTGCATCTGATCTGGATACGGCCCGGATCCGGCTGACTACATCATGCGTTGTGGTCGTGTCTAGGCCCAGGTCCTGCATCTGATCTGGATACGGCCCGGATCCGGCTGACTACATCATGCGTTGTGGTCGTGTCTAAGCGCAGGTCCTGCATCTGATCTGGATACGGCCCGGGTCCGGCTGACTACATCATGCGTTGTGGTCGTGTCTAGGCCCAGGTCCTGCATCTGATCTGGATACGGCCCGGATCCGGCTGACTACATCATGCGTTGTGGTCGTGTCTAGGCCCAGGTCCTGCATCTGATCTGGATACGGCCCGGATCCGGCTGACTACATCATGCGTTGTGGTCGTGTCTAAGCGCAGGTCCTGCATCTGATCTGGATACGGCCCGGATCCGGCTGACTACATCATGCGTTGTGGTCGTGTCTAAGCGCAGGTCCTCCATCTGATCTGGATACGGCCCGGATCCGGCTGACTACATCATGCGTTGTGGTCGTGTCTAAGCGCAGGTCCTCCATCTGATCTGGATACGGCCCGGATCCGGCTGACTACATCATGCGTTGTGGTCGTGTCTAAGCGCAGGTCCTGCATCTGATCTGGATACGGCCCGGATCCGGCTGACTACATCATGCGTTGTGGTCTTGTCTAAGCGCAGGTCCTGCATCTGATCTGGATACGGCCCGGGTCCGGCTGACTACATCATGCGTTGTGGTCGTGTCTAGGCCCAGGTCCTGCATCTGATCTGGATACGGCCCGGATCCGGCTGACTACATCATGCGTTGTGGTCGTGTCTAGGCCCAGGTCCTGCATCTGATCTGGATACGGCCCGGATCCGGCTGACTACATCATGCGTTGTGGTCGTGTCTAAGCGCAGGTCCTGCATCTGATCTGGATACGGCCCGGATCCGGCTGACTACATCATGCGTTGTGGTCGTGTCTAGGCCCAGGTCCTGCATCTGATCTGGATACGGCCCGGATCCGGCTGACTACATCATGCGTTGTGGTCGTGTCTAAGCGCAGGTCCTGCATCTGATCTGGATACGGCCCGGATCCGGCTGACTACATCATGCGTTGTGGTCTTGTCTAAGCGCAGGTCCTGCATCTGATCTGGATACGGCCCGGATCCGGCTGACTACATCATGCGTTGTGGTCTTGTCTAAGCGCAGGTCCTGCATCTGATCTGGATACGGCCCGGATCCGGCTGACTACATCATGCGTTGTGGTCTTGTCTAAGCGCAGGTCCTGCATCTGATCTGGATACGGCCCGGATCCGGCTGACTACATCATGCGTTGTGGTCGTGTCTAGGCCCAGGTCCTGCATCTGATCTGGATACGGCCCGGATCCGGCTGACTACATCATGCGTTGTGGTCGTGTCTAGGCCCAGGTCCTGCATCTGATCTGGATACGGCCCGGATCCGGCTGACTACATCATGTGTTGTGGTCGTGTCTAGGCCCAGGTCCTGCATCTGATCTGGATACGGCCCGGATCCGGCTGACTACATCATGCGTTGTGGTCGTGTCTAGGCGCAGGTCCTCCATCTGATCTGGATCCGGCCCGGATCTGGCTGACTACCCGGAGGCAACTGGGAGCTGATCTGGGAGTTAGGACGATTCTAAGGGCCCACGCACTTTTGGGGCGCCCAAAGATCGATTTTATTAATGGAATGGGTGCGGCAGGGGCCCAACCTCATATTCGTTCATAGGGCCCAACATTTCTAGCGGCGCCCCTGGTCAGAGGTGTCAGGGTGTCAAAGGCACTAAAAGATCTGGCAGAGGAGGATCCTGCGAACCTGCCGTTGTTCCACCACCCGGAGACGATCCGGGATTAAAGGAGCGAAACATCAAAGGATGGGTGGCTCCCGGCTGACGGCTCCGCAGCCCAAACGGCACCGGCGGAGGTGCGTCAGGCAGAAATGCTTTGCAGGGATTCTGACTTGTGCTTACAACTCATTCTTTCCAACATTCTTATATGTATATTCAAAAATATTTAAAAAAATCTCATAACATTATTTAATGCAGTTGTAACTTATCAATGTAAATGATTTAATTTGATCAGCCCTACCTAGAGTAACAGCCCTATAGTGTCTTATTATTCTAACTGAATTTATTGATCAAATTTAGGAATATAAATGAAACATGAAGCATACATTTAATAAGATTAGAGGGGAAAATGCCCGTTAAAGAATATGACAATATGCAGATTTAAATATATCAAAGCTGATTGAACACTGATAAGAATATCGCTTCAGAACAAATTAAATTTACAACACAAATAGTTTTATTTTTTTCCGAACAAGCAACTTTTTTACTCGGACATGTGAATGACAGATTTAGGACAAGTACATGAAAAGGCTTAATGTCGAGCCCTGATGACGACGCTGGCTGGGAGGAAACTCACACACTATCTTTTCAGGTACGAGCCCGTTTTCCATACGCAGACGATCCTCCATAAAGGCCACGCCGAGCCGGCTGAAGTTCTCCAGGCTGGCTTCGGCTACGGCCCGGTACGGCTGGCCCGGACTGCAGGCCAACGGGAGACAGTAATCTGACCAGTTCAGCACCTGAAACACACACACACACACACACAGATACACAAGTATGGATTTAAACACATTTAAGTTTTGTTCTCATCTGATAGTGTCAGTGCAGTCAAATCAATAATATTGAGTGCATTTAAAGCCCGAGGCAACAGTGGTGAGGAACACAAGCTCCATCAGGTGACAGACACCAGGCTCAGTTCTCGGGCAACATGAACGAAAACTATAATAAGAACAATAATAGTGATTAGAGCTTTCATCGAATTAAAAAAAAAAAACCCTGCACATTCAAATGCAAAAACCATTCATTTGAATTTTTGGTGTGTCGAGAGTCGCGAGACATGATGACGACGTCACTGACACATTGTGTTTTTGTTCGCTTATCCAGCATACGGCGCTGCGCTGTTATTGTGAGAAATGGTGGGAAAAGGCTTTTCCTGCTGACGAAACCCTCCAAACCTGCACATCGGTCAGAGCTGTGTGTGTGTGTGTGAGTGAGTGAGTGAGAGAGTGAGTGTGCGAGTGAGTGTGTGAATGAGTGAGTGAGTGAGTGTGCGTGTGAGTGAGTGAGTGAGTGTGAGTGAGTGAGTGAGTGAGTGTGAGTGTGTGAGTGTGTGTGTGTGAGTGAGTGAGTGTGAGTGTGTGTTCATCAGCTGAAACACTGTCAACAGCACTCACTCAGATCAAGAGCGTCTGGTGTGTGTGATGATCTGTAGATGTAGAGAGTAGAAGTGAGTGTTTCTGAATGCCAGTTTGCTGTTGTGTGTTCATGTAGTTCATTACGCTGTGTGTTGAAGTGTGTTTTCTCAGGTTACTGATGCACTTTTGTAACCTAATTTTCCTTGCATGCACATTAAGGAAATTATATTTTATTTAGAACAATTGTTTCAAAGTTAATGCACTTTAAAAATTGATTGTCATTTAATTTCAATAAAAGATGCGATGCTTGATTTGGTTTATATTTGCTTATTGCGCTCGCTTGCGCCCTCTTGTGGACACAGGAGACAATACAGCACTTTTTGCTAATATTTAAGAACGAAATTAGCTTTTCAGCCATTTTGAAAGCCCTAATAGTGACCTTTGCCTTTGACCTTTATGATTGAGACTCTTTATCTGGACGCACTACATCCGTCATGTTGTCATTGTCTCATGCTTTCCTGTCATTCATTAAAGGGACACTTCACCCATTTGCATTAAGCTTTGCATTGTTAGAAACCCAGTCATACTATTGAATGGTCATGCAACATTTTTTCATTTTCCCCCGAGACAAGAGAAATCTGTATTTACCTCTTTACACTTCCTCCTACAATGACGCAAAAATCGTCATTTTGCGTCATTGTAGGAGGAAGTGTAAGAGGGGGGGATTTCTGTTAAGACTACAAGCACTAGATCCACCCTTTCAAACCCGCCCATAGGAGGTTGGACCTAATGCGCTAACAGACCTATCACAGATCAGTGCCAGTGCGTTTGATTTCAACGGCAGAAACCTGCAGAAAACAGGGACGAAGAAAGCCGAGTAGTAGGGGTTACTCTTATTTCCTGGACATGTCCGGCCGTCGAGATCGACAAAAATGTCCGGGATTCAGCTTTTGCTTTCTGCGGTCGCCATCCATTGTTTACATGCTCACCTTTTGTTTCAATCTAACTGAATTCACCCCGATTGGTGAATCTGAATGTAATGTTTACAATGAATGCTAAACAAGTGATCGGTTGATTTGCGTTTTAACATTGCTAAGAAAATACCCGCACCTCCGTGAGAGATAGCCCATGAGACCGGTGCATCTCACAGGCGCGCTCATCAGTAATCACAGTAATACAGGGAGCAGGACGAGGCTAGCGCCGCGGGAGAAAGACGCGAGGCCGGTGGCGTGATCGGTTGAAAGACGCGAGGCCGGTGGCGTGATCGGTTGATGTGTGTTTTACCATTGCTAAGAAAATACCTGCTCCTCCGTGCGAGATACGAGAACAGTGCCTCACAGGTGTCGGTCGTCAGTAATCACGCCACCGGCCTCGCGCCGTTCTCCCGCGCCCCTCAGCCTCGTCCTGCTCGCCACAGTAAACATGATGAATGGCGACTGTAGAACGCAAAAGCCGAATCCCGGACATTTTGGGCAAACTCGTCACGGAGACTCACTCGTAGCCTAGCCTTGCCTTGATGTTTTTGTTTTCAACTGCGCTGTCTTACCGGTAGGCGTGGCTTGGGAGTGGCCTTGTAGGGCAGCGAAGCAAGTGCATTCTGGGAGTTGTTGTCTTTCATCCACATAAGCCAAAAATACATTTTCTGGCTTTTCTCAGTCTAGAAAGCTCCAAATTCAAAAATAATTTCACATTTCTTCTACATAAATGACCCACTTTCAATACACATTCATGTCTCCACGGGTGAAATGACCCTTTAATCTCCCAAGGCATCATGGGATAGCGCAGTGTGCACTGGACGTACAGTAAGTAGAAGGACATGCGTGTTTATTTTCACCCAGTGTTGTATGACTGCTGTGATTGTGTCCTGTACACACACACACACACACACTGAGGAGGATCTGAACCTACGGTCTGACTGGTGTGTGAAGCCTCTGGAACTCTCCGTCTCGACGAGGCCTCAATGATGAAGGCAACGCTTTCTATCCGCCGACCACACACCAGCGACGAGCCCAGCAGAGTCCACTTACTGAGGTCCTCACACGCCTGCGGACACACACACACACACACTCATGAGCTATTCTCCATAGATGTAAAGGTTTTTATACTGTACAAACTGTGTATTCTGTCCCCCTATATTAACCCTAACCCCTAAACTTACCCATCACACACACTCTCTCTCTCTCACACACACACACACACTAACTCTACCCATCATCACACACACTCTCTCTCTCTCTCTCTCTCACACACATACACACACACTCTCGCACTAACCCTACCCCTAAACTTACCCATCACACACACACACTCTCTCTCTCTCTCTCTCTCTCACACACATACACACACACTCTCGCACTAACCCTACCCCTAAACTTACCCATCACACACACACTCACTCTCTCTCTCTCTCTCTCTCTCTCTCTCACACACACACTCTCGCACTAACCCTACCCCTAAACTTACCCATCACACACACACACTCTCTCTCACACACACAAACTAACTCTACCCATCACACACACACACACTCTCTCTCTCACACACACACACACACACACACTCTCTCTCACATACACTAACCCTAACCCCTAAACTTACCCATCACACACTCTCTCTCTCACACACACACTCTCGCACTAACCCTACCCCTAAACTTACCCATCACACACACACACTCTCTCTCTCTCTCTCTCTCTCACTCACTCACACACACACACACACACACACACACACACACACACACACACACACACACACACACACTCACACACACCTGCTGTGTTCACCTGCGGCTCGCTGATGTAAACGCCCTTGTCTCCGAGCTCCAGGAACAGCGCGGCGTCGCTCGGGCTCTGCGGGGATCCGGGGCTCGACTCTCGGTCCAGCTCTCGGAAGCTCAGGCTCCTCCGGCCCCCGCTCAGCCGCTCCAGAGCCCCGCGGATCACGGCCGTGTAGCAACGCTGGAACCGCAGCCACAGGTACAGGTAACACAGCGTGATCAGCATCGTTCTGCGCATGAGCAGAGTCTCCCGAGGAGTCTCGGGCCCGCGGTCATCTCCCCGTGCCTGTCAGTCAGAGCCCGCAGACTCCGCCTCTTCCGGTTCCGGCACACGTCTAAATAATAATCATTCTCCGAGACATTCACACTTCTCAGCTCGTGTCGCTCTGGTGTCTGTGAAAGTTCATCAGTTTCGTTATTCCGATGTAAAATACGCCAGAATCTCTTCTGAAGCAAACGGTGTGGTCACGTGACTCCTGTTACTTTTCCCAAGCGCGGATTAAATCGGACCAATCACAGTCGCTTTGGGTGAACGCGCAGGATTCAGCGGACCTGGAGGAAGACATGTGTTGTCAACTCATTGGACATTGAAATATGCTATCTTGGATGATAAAACAGAAAATATGTTGTGTATCTTAGTTTAATTGATTAAAATGACAAAAAGGATCATTTACATGCAGAGATTAGCTGTAACACAAGTTGCTGTTTTTAAATCGTAATTTTAAGTGGTACTGTAGACACTATCAGTGATCAAACACAAACAACTGAAAGGATTAGTTCTCTCACAATACTCCGCCATGTTGTTCAAAACACAAAGATCTTCTTAAGAAAGTTTCAACGGTTTCTTCAAACCCCATCGAACAAAATCACCCCTATATTTCTCAAAATGTCTAATTTTCTTTCCACAGAAGAAAAAGTCATACAGGTGGATTTTTGGGTAAAAGAGTGTGGGAAAGAAAAGAAGGATCGAGATTAAGCATTAAACACAAGTGTTGTCTATATTGTGTGTGAGAGGTTCAACCAGGCGCTCAGGTAGAGTCAGAGGAGTGTAAGATAGTGCTCTTGGGGTAGGGAAAAAAATCCAAAGGAAAACAAAAGCAGGTCCAAATAACAGGAGAAGGATCAGGTTAAAAAGCCTTTAATGAATGTGGCTTAAGTCATTTTAGAAATATATATATGCACCAACATGTTTCGACCAACAAAATGGTCTTCATCAGGGCAGTCACACAGAAAAAGAGAATGGCAGCAAATATAAGCAAGTAAAGTCACACCCATAAACCAAAACATCAATTAACCTAATAAGGTCCAAATTAGTCAATTAATCCAATGAAGCAATCAGGTCTACAGGATAGGGAAAATCAACAAAAGCAAACCAACAGGTGACCAACAAAGAAATAATGAAAAACAATTGAAATGAAAAAAGAGCCCAAATATCTCCCAATAACATCCCTCAACGTAGGTTATCTGGAGGAAAAAGAAATACATAGAAATAAGTATCAAGTATGAACATAAGTAAAAAATAAATACGAGACAAAACCAATGTACAGACAAGGTAACATTTCACAAAAAACATTTAAATTCTATGTCATCGTTCAAACCTGGATATCGAAGCGCATCCAGTTGATGGATCCAAAATGACTCGCGCTGGTTGAGTCTACGAATCCGATCACCACCTCTATCAAAAGGTGTCACATGTTCCAGGACCTCTATTTTTAGTAAAGAATCATTCTTGTTGTGCGTATGTAGGAAGTGTTGGGCCATCTGATCTCAGGGCTACTAATACGAATGGCATATTTATGTTCCGCCAACCGATCACGTAGACGTCTTTTAGTGCGACCTACATAAAACACATTCTTACACGGGCACGATAACCGATAAATAACAAATGTAGTGTTACAATTTATAAAATCTTTTATTTTGAATGTTCTGTTAGATTTAAAATCCACAAAAGATTTTGAGGGGATGATATTACTACAGTGAGGGCAGTTCATACAACGATATAACCCAATAGGTCTCTTAAGCCAACTAACAGTCAATTAACAGCCAATTAACAGCTTGTCTAATTTAGGCAATGTTGGGTCCCAATACTTAATTAGCATGGATGTAGAGTCTTTATATACCAACATTGACCACGAGGAAGGGTTACACGCCTTGAAACACTATTTCTGATAGAGATAACATTAGACCTCCTTCTCATTTCATTGTACAACTCATTGAGTTTATTATTCACAACAATATTTTTGTGTTTATTGACAAACTGTACAAACAGAAGATTGGCGTTCCAATGGGCTGTTGTTTTTCACCCAATTATGCCTGCCTGTATTTGGGTTTATGGGAGAAGTTACATGTTCTTAACCCGAGTAATCCTTTTCATTAGTGTATAACATGGTATGGTCGCTACATAGATGATTTATTGTTTATCTTTAAGGGTACTGACACTCAGGTTCTCGAGTTTCACCAATACCTTAAGTCTATAAATAGTAATATTAAATTGTCTTTAGAATACTCCTAAACCAGTATTGATTTTTTAGACCTAACTATCTCTATTGACCCAGAAGGGAAGTTGCATACTACAATTTTTAGAAAAAAGACCTCTAGAAATACCATCCTTATAGGGCTGATTCTTTTCATCCTCCTCATCTCATTGATAATGTACCTTTCGGCCAATTTCAGCGGTTACGCCGCATGTGATGATGATGTGGATTTTGAAAAACAGGCAGATAGTATGTCAGAACGTTTTATTAAAAGAGCGTACAAACCAGATATCGTCGCGCATGCACGTTCCAGAGCTCAATCCCTGAACCGGTCTGATACCTTGATTAAGAAGGTTCGTAAAACAGATGCTCAATCCCGCCCGTTTTTTGTCACACAGTATAGTAGGGAGGCTAGACAGATAAAACGGATAATTCAGGATAATTGGGCCATTATGAATTCTGATCCTGTCCTCCAAAAGGTCTTTCCACAACCGCCTATATTTTCTTACAGAAAGGCTCCGACTCTTCGAGATAAGTTGGTGTAGTTATCTCCCCCCTGAGAAGAATGAAAGTTGGCTTAAGAGACCTATTGGGTTATATCGTTGTATGAACTGCCCTCACTGTAGTAATATCATCCCCTCAAAATCTTTTGTGGATTTTAAATCTAACAGAACATTCAAAATAAAAGATTTTATAAATTGTAACACTACATTTGTTATTTATCGGTTATCGTGCCCGTGTAAGAATGTGTTTTATGTAGGTCGCACTAAAAGACGTCTACGTGATCGGTTGGCGGAACATAAATATGCCATTCGTATTAGTAGCCCTGAGATCAGATGGCCCAACACTTCCTACATACGCACAACAAGAATGATTCTTTACTAAAAATAGAGGTCCTGGAACATGTGACACCTTTTGATAGAGGTGGTGATCGGATTCGTAGACTCAACCAGCGCGAGTCATTTTGGATCCATCAACTGGATGCGCTTCGATATCCAGGTTTGAACGATGACATAGAATTTAAATGTTTTTTGTGAAATGTTACCTTGTCTGTACATTGGTTTTGTCTCGTATTTATTTTTTACTTATGTTCATACTTGATACTTATTTCTATGTATTTCTTTTTCCTCCAGATAACCTACGTTGAGGGATGTTATTGGGAGATATTTGGGCTCTTTTTTCATTTCAATTGTTTTTCATTATTTCTTTGTTGGTCACCTGTTGGTTTGCTTTTGTTGATTTTCCCTATCCTGTAGACCTGATTGCTTCATTGGATTAATTGACTAATTTGGACCTTATTAGGTTAATTGATGTTTTGGTTTATGGGTGTGACTTTACTTGCTTATATTTGCTGCCATTCTCTTTTTCTGTGTGACTGCCCTGATGAAGACCATTTTGTTGGTCGAAACATGTTGGTGCATATATATATTTCTAAAATGACTTAAGCCACATTCATTAAAGGCTTTTTAACCTGATCCTTCTCCTGTTATTTTGACTGAGTGCCTGGGACCTGCTTTTGTTTTCCTGTTGTCTATATTGTTTCTGAACTAATTTGCCGATTTAAATAATTGTCACCTGATTCCTGTGGATGTAAGAGCGAGCACATTTATGTTACTGAAAACATTCTATATAATTTTTTATGAAGTAAAAGTGGCTCACCTCGAGAAACGCGCTGCTCGTGTCCGTCTCCTGCTTCAGCGAGTCATTCAGATATTAATCTGAACAAGATGTAACGCATGGCTGTACAAAATATGACCGCCGCTCAGGCCTGCACTGGCTTTCCACAAAAATAAATGACGTGGAGCAATTTGGCTGTATTGCGTGTTTATGTATATACCTAAAAAAAGTAGTAGTATGTGCATGTCTGTCTGTGTGTGTGTGTCTGTGCGTGTATGTATGCGTGCGTACATGTGTGTGCGCGTATGTGTTTGTGTGTGTGTGTCTGTGCATGTGGATTTGTATGTGTGTGTGTATGGGTGTGTGTCTGTGCGTGTGGATTTGTATGTGTGTGTATGTGTGTGTATGGGTGTGTGTCTGTGCGTGTGGATGTCAGTGTGTGTGCATGCTTGTGTTTGTTTGTATTCCTGCATGTGTGTGTGTGACAGTTAGGGTTGCCAACTTCAGAAAAGGAAAATGCGGGACAATCGTGGTTATTTATAGGAAAATGAGGGACACTCAAAATATTTGTACTGTATCGCACAGTGTACGTCATTTCAGTGTCTGCAGTTAAGTTTGTGTTTAAAAGGTTATCAGACATAAACACATTTGTATTGCTTAACCTATTTATGTATTTAATTCTAAAAATAATTTTAATGTCATACATGAAAAAAGTCACATTACAAACAAACCATAGTTCAAAATAACAGCATTTATCTAAAATAGAAAGCTTTTTTAACATTATACACTAGGCTTACAGTTCAAAAGTTTGGGGTTAGTAAGATTATTTTTTGGGAAAAAAAATAAAGAAAGTAATTGCCTACTTTTATTCAGCAAGGATGCATTACATTAATCAAAAGTGACAGTTAAGATAATGTTACAAAAGCTTTCTATGTACTTTCTAAAAGCTTTAAAACATTAATAATAATCAGAAATGTTTTTTGAGCATATTATTCCCTCAGGTAGATTACATGTTTTCTTGCGTGGCTGGATGTTAGACTCATGAACAATAATCACGTTGTTTGCATTCGCCAAAATTGATTAGCCGAAATCAAAGAGTGGACAGTGAAAGGAAATTACCGTTAGCGCGAGACGAGTCCGGCTTGAAGCGGAAGCGACCAGACGGCAGAGGATGTTCGCAAATCAAACAATGATTTGTCTCAAAACAGTGATTAAAAAAAGCTGTGATTGGATGATGACAGGTGTCGGTGATCATTCTCAAGTGTCGTGGTCAGCACTGCTGCTGTTGCTGTTGTATCAGTCAGTGGTTTATCATCTTGTCAAAAAACGGGACACGGGAGGTCACGCAAGGGACAAATAAATTAGGCCCAAAATGCGGGACGTCCCGCCTAATTCGGGACAGTTGGCAACCTTAGTGACAGTATCATCCTAAACCAGCAACCCTTCGCTCAACAGCACCATCTACAGGCCGATGAGTGTACAGTCACTAAATGTGCACATAAATGAATTTATTTTATACCCCCCCCATGGATGAAATTCTACGAAACTTAGCATACCCCCAGAGGATGTCAAGTTAATCATACACATGAAATATGGTGCAGTTCTGAACATCTCAACTGAAGATAGGGGCGATTAAAGCAGAATAATATTGCATTTTCATTTTTTATGGGAGGGGCGCAAATCACAAATGAGTGATTATGGGCTAGGTTGATGTGGGCCCTTAAGACCAACATACCATAAAAATTTCTTCATCCTCGGTGCCACGGTTCAGGTAGTTATTTAGGAAAAACTGCATTTTTTGGGTTTGGGGGGGCCCAGCGCGGGGGGGGGAGTGGCCCCCGGGGACCAAACTAAATTTTTCCGTAAAAGTCTAGTGGGGCTACATGCCCACCAAATTTCATGTTCCCCGGTGTTTCGGTGTCCCTGGTATCGTTGACGAAAAATTCAGTAGATGACGAAAAAAAAAAAAAAAAAAACTTTGACAATCCCTATATGACCGCTTTCGCAGCTACGCTAGCGGCGGTCATAATTAATTACTCATCAATGCTCATAAAAATGTAACTTACTGCTCAGTAAAATAAATAAATAAATAATTCAATTACAAAATGAAATAATCACACTAAACCCATAATGAAAATACAGAATAAAAAAAAGAAGCAAAATTATGGTTTTCTTGTATGTTACAGTAAAGCATAGCACTAACCATCTGTAAAAAAAAAAAAAAAAAAAAATAATAATTAAAATAAATTTAATGAGTAACTTTAAAACCGTCTGCCAAATGCATTAATTTAGGCTACATCTAAGCATTAGTCTACCAACTGGTTGTCAAAGAATATACTAGTAATTTTGTTGGTTTAGTTTATGTGGAGAGCTTAACATCTTCAACACTGTTGTGTAATAAAGAAATTAAATAACTTAAAGTCCCCGTAGTCAATGTTATCCCTTAAAACTCATCTTTGATCACCAAAATTACATCTTTAAACGTTTTTTTCCTTTAAAATAATGTCTTCATGCCTTAAAATATCTTGACTGTAACTCGACACCCTTGCCTCATTAGTATGCGCGGTTCTATGAATATGCAAATGAGCCCCGCCTCCACGCACTCCCTCAGCTCAGAGATCCACTGGTTGACGATCACACGTTGATCTGATTGGTTACAAGGTAGTTTGTGACGTCAGAAACACCAGCGATTTCAAAGCGTGTTTTTGAGACTGTCTTTGGTTCACTGCAGTTTTAAGGAGGAAATACTCAGCAATGGAGTCGACTTATGAATTTACACATGGTTTGTCTTAAAGCATATTAAAAACACCACATAGACACATAAACAACATTAAAGCTGGATTCTCACCACAGGGGGACTTTAAGGGGCTTAAAGGGGATACAGAATAGGAAAGACCATTAAAAGAACTAAAAACAAACCCTGTCGTCTTTGATGTCATTGGCCATCTCAGTGATCTCGACATTAGCGAGCGCTTTAGCCTGAACACCTGACAGACAGCAGCACCTTCTGGACAGGTTACACATCATCAGAACCACTCCAGGTCACATGGGTCCGCGGGAGCGACTAAAAATGCTGTATTATGACAGACCAGTAATAAACACACCGATGACACGTTAGTACAGACTCAGTGTGTGTGTCAGATCCACACACGGCTTCACTCGCAGTGTTCGGTGCCGTTCGACTGTGAGACACCGTGATCTGGCTCCAGACTGAGCATGGAAGAGCTTGAGGTGAAGAAATGAGAGAACACAGGCACAAGTTGAGCAACTTTGTTTTTTTATAATCATACATAAGACCGCTTGAATATAGTACAAAGGGTTTGTCCATTACTGCCCCTCAGTGACACGTTTAATTTACACAGAAAGTCCTGATCTTACAACCTGTGGATAGAGATCCGAAATATCCGTCTGTCGTTCATCATCATCATCATCATCATCATCATCATCATCACCACCACATGTCCTGGAACCAAACGAGGAGTGAGTGCGAACCGGACGGGAAGCCGAGGGGAGAGTCGGACCAGGGAGAGATTCAAATCATAAAGTGTGACCTGAAACGCTGTTGATGTTTGTGTCTCTCTCTCACACGCACACACACACACACACACACACACACACACCTCTGCTTTCAAATGGACCCATTTATTGAAGCGTGTGCCATTAGAACACAACTAAACGTAAAGTTAGTTCCTGTACTACGTATACTAGGTCACGCTGGAGTATACGAGCATGAGGCGCCGGCCGAGAACACACACCATACCCTGTCTACAATATTAAAGTATAAACATCTACTCTCCGTCCCGTGTCAACCCTAGAGTTTTGCATTTGTACTAGCGTCGTCATCGTCGTCAACTACTTTGGCCTGGAAGCACTGATACCCATCGACTACCATAGAGGACTTCCACTGCATGTTACCAAGTTGACTTAAATGTACTCAAAATACCATTAGGAAAAAAGTAGTGAGTTCTAAACTTCCTTTATTAAAAAAATATAAATATGTACATAAATTCTATTTCAGCTATTAAAATGGGGTCACAAAGTAAACACCTGAAGCCTGTTTCTTGGACTCCCTCCGTATGCCGTGACCACAGGAACCCTAGAGAACCGTCACACACACACACACACACACACACACACACACACACACACTCGCTGCCGAGAGAAGATCTCCGACTGTCCATCTGCTCTGGGACCAGCCGAGCAGCTCGAGTCCACCGAACCGACCGACCGACAGAACACACACACACACACACACACACACACGCCGACGGGACGCCTGAGCTCGTGTCACGCACACCGCCGATAAGAGCAAATGAAGAGAAAGAAACACAGAGCGAGAGAATCTAAGCGATGGCCTCCAGGATCGGGCTGTAATGTGCCAATCAAACATCATCACTTCAGTTCTGACAGTCCTTTACTGACATGACAAGACACACACCTTCGCTTCAAAGTGCAGAACTGCTACATTATTGGTTACAGACATCTATGTTCTATAAAAAAAACGCCTTTGGTACAATAAATTATCAAAAGGGAGAAACAAAAAAAGTGGTGTAAAATTCACAGCATAATCGTGAAGCCAAATTAAGAAGAAGCGGGGGGGGGGGGGGATGGGGGGGGGTGAAAGGAAAGTAAAACACACATGCTGCGCAAATCAGAGCGGATGAGCTAAAGCGTGAGAGGAGAAGAAGAAGAGAAGGGACACGGCAGTCCTGCGGCACAGAGGAACTCTGGGTAAGAAAGGCCTCAAATCACCGTTCTCGAGTGTGTGTGTGTGTCGCCAATGAAGGGTGTTCGCACGCCGCCCGAAAACACACGAAAGCTTTTGTCACTTGAAGAAGAAGACGAAGAGAAACGTCCGGCTCGTCGGTCTTCCTTCAGTCCGTAACGATAAGGCCATATTAAAGAACCACCTCTCATTGCACTCTGGGAAAGCTCTGCTCCAAGCACACGATCGCACGACATGAAGAAGAAAAGGGGGCGGTCGTGACACGCTAGCCGTCTCCCGCACGCGTGTGTGTGTGTGAACGAGCATCCGAAGCCATCTGAGACCCGGCTCGGCTCCGGCAGCGCTAGTCTCGCGTCCTCAGGCTAGTCAGGAGCTAGCGACGGAGCTCTGCTGCACACACACGCCCGCCATGGGCGACTCCTCGCGCTCCAGGCCCGGCCTCAGGCCCATGTGGGCCTCGGCTCTGTAGTGGCCCGGGCCGGAGCTGGAGTGGCCCGGCACGCCGGTCTCCTGCCGCGGGTTGGAGAAGGCGCCCAGCCCGGCGTGGCCGAAGCCCAGCGCGTGCGGCAGCGGGCGGCTCTGGTAGGAGTAGTGGTGGTGTCCGGTGGAGGAGGAGGAGGTGGAGGAGGACGAGGCGGAGGAAGACAGCGAGGTCATGGACAGGTGTGTGTGTGTGGCCTCCAGCGAGTCCTGCGTGGAGGCGCTGTGGGACGGGGAGTAGAGGCGGGGCCGGGGCCGGGCCGGACCCTGGCCGAGCTGCGGCGGGTGGTGGTGGTGGTGGTGGTGGTGGGGGTGCAGGGCCTTGGGCTGGTGGGGGGGCACGTGGAAGGTGGTCTCCTGGACGGGGTGTGTCTCTCCTGACGCCTGCTGAAGCCCGTCTCCCCCGACCCAGCCCAGCGCCGGCACGAACGCCTGTCTCGCCTGAGGAGCAACAACACACATCGGACAACAACATTAGCGCTGTCGAAATGGCGGAAAAGCTGCTTTCTGAAATATTAGCAGAATTCCAAGTCAAGTCACCTTTTTTTATAATACCTTTTTAGGTATTTTATTATACCTTTATTTATCAAATTATTTTGAATTCTAAAGGCAATACTTAATGTTATGTTAAGAGAAAAAAAGTGCTGTATTGTCTCCTATGCCCACAAGAGCAATGAGCAAATATAAACCAAATCAAACATCGCATCTTTTATCGAAATGACATTCACTTTTGAAAATAAATTTCTTTAAAAAAAGATGATTTCCTTAAAGGTGACATATTATGCCCCTTTTCACCAGATGTAATATAAATCTATGGAGTCTCCAGAATGTGTCTGTGAAATTTCAGCTCAAAATACCAGATCATTTATTACAGCTTGTCAAATTTGCCCCTTTTTGGGTGTGAGCAAAAACGCCCCGTTTGAACATGTCTCTTTAAATGCAAATGAGCTGCAGCTCCGCCTCCGTTCAGAAGAGGGCGGAGTCTTTACTCGAGCTTCAGAAACTCTGGCAATAACTTATAGAAAACTGCCTCTTTTTCTACTAAATTTGTGCCCTTATGTCTTAAAACATGTTAAATCCTGCATTAACTTTTCATACAAGGTTATATATTCATTTTGTAAAAAAACAACAAAAAACCCTGCGATATGCCCTTTAAATATCATTTTACTTTCAGAGAAACCCTATTATGGAATCTAACTGGAATCTATGATCAAGGATCTCTAGTTTACTTGTTCCTCAGTGTCTCAATCCAAATTCTGAATGTCTGTCGAAGATTTGAGGTTATGAATCTTCATCAAATTCAGTGGCTAGTTCTTCCTCAGAGCATCTGGACCTTAAAAACACCAACTTCCTGATATAAACCCGTGCGCACACTGACTACAGAAACCGTAGCTGGAGATTCTGGATCAGCTGTGTGTGTGTGCGTGTGTGTTTGTGAGTGAGTGAGTGAGTGCGTAATGCTCGTGTGTGTGTGTGAGTGCGTGTGTGTGTACCTGTGGGCAGAGGTTGTGGCAGTCCATGCCCACTGCAGCACTGAAGTGTCCTCCGCTGTGCCGGTGCTGATGGGTCGGGTCGGAGCGGGCGCGACCGCTGGTACTCGTTCCAGAAGAACCTCCTGCAAACACACACAATCAGTCAGTGCCACAGAACTCATGAGCTCAGATGTGTGTGTGATAGGGCTGTCAAAATGGCTGAAAAGCAAAATTCTAATTTCTTTCTTAAATATGAGCAAAATTCTAATTATATTCAAATTCTAAAAGCAATAATGTTAAAGGAAGAAAGTGCTGTATTGTCTCCTGTGTCCACAAGAGGGCGCAAGCGAGCGCAATAAGCAAATATAAACCAAATCAAGCATCGCATCTTTTATTGAATTGAAATGACATTCACTTTTTAAAGTGCATTAACTTTTGAAAAAAAAAACTTAAATAAAATATAATTTTCTTAATGTGCATGCAAGAAAAATTAGGTTACAAAAGTGCATCAGTAACCTGAGAAAACACACTTCAACACCAGCGTAATGAACTACATGAACACACAAACTGGCATTCAGAAACACTCACTTCTAGGGCTGGGTACCGAGTTCGATACCTTTTAGGTACCGACCGAATTGCCTCGATACTATCGAGTATCGAAAAATGACTTGTTGTTCGGTACCAGATTTCGATACCTAAGGGGTTAACTCGTCAACGTCAGTGCTCAAACAAATACATATGAAATGCACAACGACACACCTAAAGTCGCTCACGCGCATACACGCAAACTCTACACACACGAGATGCGCGGAACTCCCCGCACACATACTCATATGAGACGCGAGCACACACACACACACACACACACACACACACAAACTCGCGCACAAACTCTATGAGACGCGAGCACACACACACACACACACACACAATACCCTAAAGATGTGGAAAAGTCGATCAAAAGTGTGGCTACATTTCTCCAGGCTCGATGCCAACAGCGCGCGATGCAGTATTAGCTGTAAAATAACTGCTGCTGAGACCGGCACCGCGACAGATATGATGAAGCCTCGACACGGAGTAAACAGAAGAGCAGGAAGTTGCTCCGTCTTCGACTGGTTAATGAAGAGATGCCTTGATCACTCTGGCAGTGTTTATACTGCAGTAATGACCTACTGAGTGTGCACTGCCTTCAAACATGTGTTGGTTAGTCAGAATTGTTTTCCAGTAAGGATGCATTAAAGTGATCAAAAATGGCCTTAAAACATGTGTAATGTTACAAAAGATTTCTGTTTCAAATAAATGCTGTTCTTTTGAAAATTGTATTCATCAAAGAATCATGAAAAAATGTATCATAGTTTCCAAAATATTAAGCAGCAAACCGTTTTCATAATTCTGAAGGATCATGTGACACTGAAGTAATGATTTTGAAAATTCAGCTTTGACATCACAGGAATAAATTACATTTTGAAATATATTCAAATAAGATTTTAAATTGTAATACTATTTCACAATGTTGATCAAATAAATTCAGCTTTGGTGAGCATGAGCTCTTTATAAAAAAAGATGTGTTCCTTTGTGCAGAGGCTAAGGAGCACGAGTCAAACTGAAAAGATAAAACCAAAGTTTTTCTGAGGTAATGTGTAATATTGTTAAAATGGATTTCATAAAATTGGTATCGAAAAAAGTATCATTCAGGAACCGGTATCGAAATCAAGGTATTGGTGTCGAAATTTTCTGAACGATACCCAGCCCTACTCACGTCTAGTGTTGCACGATGTACCGATACTTCAAAAGTATCGCGATACTCGGAAATTAAAAACGTCACGATACCTAAATTTATCAGTATCGATACTTAAAAAAAAAAAACGCCTCCCTATGGACGTCTGTTTTTTTTCCTGACGCACGCAGCAAAGAACCTGCCGATGTCAGTGTCATGTGACAAACTACAGCGAGATGGCTGCATGTGCGAGCACAAGTGGTCCACGACTCATAGAAAAAGATGACGAGGGGAGTAACATATGGAAGTACGTTGCCTACCTTGCTCTGTTGCACGGTGCACTGATACTTCAAAAGTAAACCGGAAATTAAAAACGTCACGATTCCTTAATTTATTAGTATCGATACTTCTAAGAATGACCGCGTTCAAGATTTGTAAGGCCGGCGACACACTGGCTGCGTGTCGTGTCCGTTATTATTTCGGCTCCCATGTTAACTGCCTGCGTGACACGCGCGTCTGGGCGCAGCTCGAGAGACGCGCGGAAAACGAGTGCATGCTAGAAATAGAACCGACGCCTATTTTTCACGCGACACGCAAGCGTGTTGGAAGCGTTTCCAGGCAAAATAGAATAGGAAAAGATGTTTCTATGTCATTTTGACACGAATACATATTAATAAATGACATTTTGATGTTTGAAAGTTTTGACAAATACAATATAAAATGTAATTTGCACCTCTCAATACAGAACGAATTATTCTGTAGCATATTTTGCCGTCAACACTGCCGACGTTGTCTTTGCTGCTATATATTTATGTTTAACATGAAGTATAGGCCTTTCACAACTCTCTCCCCACGTCAAATATATCACCAATGAGGCTTATCGTATGTTACCAATATTAAACATTGTTTAATATAATCGCTGTTCATATTTTTATTCAAAGTTCAGAATCAAGATAAAGCTCTTATGTTTCTTATGATAAATGAGATAATGCTGCTAAATTTATATATTTTTTTACCTTGAATGTCATTGCTCTAATTTATTTTTTATATTTTGATATTTCATATTTTGTTCAAATGTTTAATATATCTGCTGTTCATATGTTCATTTATTAGTGTGTTATATAATTAGAATCTTGTCCCGGTTTTAAAATAAAGCACAGCAATGATATTTGAGAGGGTTTCTCCCGTTTCAGGAAAAGTATCGAAAAAGTATCGAAATCGCAATACTTGACTTGGTATCGGTATCGAAACAATAATTTTGGTATCGTGACAACACTACTCACGTCTACTCTCTACATCTACAGATCATCACACACACCAGACGCTCTTGATCTGAGCGAGTGCTGAGCGCTTTCTGTTGACAGTGGTTCAGCTGATGAACGAACACACTCACACACACACACACACTCACACACACACACACTCACACAGCTCTGACCGATGTGCAGGAATGATCAAGTGTGTTGTTGCACGATTTTCATTAAGAATAATAGGCTAATGAACTCACCATTCAAGCAATCCGCCCCTGAATTGGCGCTAATTTGAAACTGAAGCTAACATGCGCGCGGCCGCACGAGTGAGCGCGTTCTCGGCTCATTCCTCTGGGAAACTCTCGCTCTGCTCCACCAATATGAATGCACGTGCGGACGCGCACATTTTACTTTCGCCTTTAGATTAGCGGTTTAAAAGCCCCCGCTGGTGATACCGGTATTACAGGTGTTGTTACGCGTCGATTAACCGGTGGGAAAACCTCCTCACCGTCACACCCCTGGCAGGAAGCCTCTTTCAGATTAACAACACAGCCGTGCGCTGTACAGGCGCTGTATACTGGATAAGCTAACGAAACCAGACCGCGTCAGTCATCATCATGTCTCGCGCCTCTCGACACAACAAAAAATCGAATGCGCGGTTTTTCTATTCGAATGTCAAGTTACTACAGCGCTTTTTACAACACAGTGTTTCAGAGCAGCTTTACGGAGATAACAGGAGAATAATGCAACAAAGTTTATTTTTCCAGAAGAGAAAAGCCTCAGTCCAGCTGAAGTCAGATCAGTGATGGCTCATTTCTGCTGTATAAAGTTATTCATTTAGTTCATTTATATATATATAGCGCTCTGGAGAACACCGTGATGTCATCGTCAGCTCAGTTCTCATGTAATGCTGTCAGTGCAGGAGAGCAATAATAGTGTTGAATATTAAATTAAATGTCCCCAACTAAGCAAAGCCCAGCTAATGGAAACACAGGTGGAAAAAGGGAAAAAAGAATGTGCAGTTTTCTTTTATTTAAATTGGCTGAATATTGGAAATTGTACAGTTTCTTTGCCAGGTTGAGTGTGTGTGTCCTGAGCTGTGAGTGTGTGTGTGTGAGAGAGTGTGTGTGTGTGTGTGTGTGTGTGTGAGTGTGAGTGAGTCCTGAGCTGTGAGAGTGTGTGTGTGTGAGTCTGAGTGTGTGTGTAAGAGTGTGTGTGAAAGTCTGAGTGTGTGTGTGTGTGTGTGTGAGTGGTCCTGAGCTGTGAGTGTGTGTGTGTGTGTAAGAGTGTGTGTGTGACCTGAGCTGTGAGTGTGTGTGTGTGTGTGTGTGTGTGTGTGAGTGAGAGTGTGTGTATGTGTAAGAGTGTGTGTGTGTGTGTGTGTGTGTGAGTCAGTGTGTGTGTGAGAGACCTGAGCTGGAGGAGGTGCTGGACGTGGTGCCGGACGACTGCGACTGCTCCAGGGCGGGGCTGGTGGAGACGCTGCTGCTGGTGTTGGTGCCCTCGTCTGCAGTCTTCTTGAAGAAGCTGTGCTGGAGAGCGTAGTACGGCTGGATGCGGGTCTTCGGGTCGTAGTCCAGCATCCGCAGGATCAGGTCTTTGAACTTCAGGTAATCGGCGACGGCGTGTCCCGACTCCCCGGCTCTCCGCCCGCCCGGGCCGCCCGCCTCCACGCCCAGAACACTGTGCAGCTTCCGGGAGCCCGCGGGCTTATACTGCGCACGGGAGAGACCACAGCGTTAGAGGGACCGGCCACACAAACATGACAAAATAACTTCCAAACACAGACGCCCATTCACTGCCATTATAGAGCTGGGAAGAGCCAGCACAGGCTTTACTCTGATTGTGTTCGTCTGACAGAAGAGTGTCATACACACCTAGGATGAGTTCAGGGAGAGTAAATCATGGGTAATTCTCATTTTTGGGTGAACTATCCCTCTAATACCACACAGAGCTGCTGACAGGAACAGGAATGGAAGTGAAGTAGTGTTCATTTCGTTAAAGCGGTGGTTGATTATGATTTGACTTTTCTAACTTTAGTTAGTGCGTAATGTTGCTGTTTGAGCATAAACAACATCTGCAAAGTTACAACGCTCAAAGTTCAAAGCAAAGGGAGATATTTTCAACGGCTGGTAAGAACTACACGACATTGCTCCTGGGTTAGTGACATCACCAACCCTAAAATTTACATAAACCCCGCCTCCAGGAACGCGATTTATAGATTATCATGACTAGTGATGCACCGATGTGAAAATTGTGGCCGATACCGATAACCGATATTAATATTGCTGTTATGGCCGATACCGATATTTACCGATGTCGATATCTCTGTATAGAAAACAAATTTTAATGATTATCAAATAAAGAGCTATTTTCCAAAACACTTTTTTTAATTTTTTTTTTTATTACTGATATTGGGCACCTTTACCTGTGTGCAAAATGTGTCACACACACATGCATTATATTGCATTGCATATAATGTGTGCTGGTCAGCTTGTCTAAAATTAAGAAACCCTTAGAAAACAGCAAAAAAAAAAACAGGAACATTGTGTACAATTAAGATAGGCTACTTAATTTATTATTCCAATATCCAAATATGATATTAAATACCACAGGGAAAAGGGCTTCTTGTGACGTGCTGTCTTTGCGTTTGAACATTGCACATTTTGAACAGGACACGTATTAGCTGAATAAATGTTAGCCAATACAAACATATAGAAAACAGTTGACAATGAATAGACAGGAGTCCAATAATAGCATAACGAATCACTTATTCTAAAAAATAATAACATTTTACAATTTTACAATAACAATTATCATTTTACAATTATCTTCTCTCTCTCTGTGTTGCGCGCGTCCGTGTTTGTGAGAGAGAGCTCGCGCAGCACTGATACAACGGTAGCCTACTTTTTAATCCATAAGTAACTGACGCACTAGTTTTCATACAAAATAAATATGTAACATAATTAGTTAGGCTACTTTAGTTATTATTAACACAATAACATAACACATGCAGGCTACGTTTCTCAACACTGAGAATGAATAAATAAACGCCTGTTTCTCCACTCGCGCTTATCAGTAATCCACAGATCACACGTGCTGTCACTTTTTAGAAAAATCTAATTCGAACGGGTATCAAATATCAAGCAATATATTCAAATATCAACGAGTCAAAAAAACGATCAGTCAAAAATGTGTCATGAAGAGGAAAAAAAATATAAGTCGCACTGGACTGCGTTAATGTTACGGACGGGACAGTTCTCCGTTACGGACGTGAGCGCTCTGAAAGCGGCACTAAAAGACTGCTTTAAAACTTTCAGAGAGACCTCAAACAGACAGCACAAAGCCTGTCTTTACATTTAATTTCGTTTTGTATTAATTATATCTTAATTTTGGTCAATGTTTCATCAACCAATTGCCTGGATTTAATAAATAAGAAGTATATAGTAGAAAATATTTGAACGCGTGAACCTGGAGTGCGTCTCATAAATGAACCGAAACCTACCTGCCTCACAGACCTGAGACATATATAGAAAGCATTAAATGTCTATTTTTAAACAGAACAATTCAAAACGAAAGAAAACAGACTGTTCTCTGCTTATGTCATCTGTATGAAATGTGTATTTCTCTCAGGCGCGTTCACTACTGCGAAGATCGCGAGTCAGCATCGTCAACTTCATCTTCAACTTCACACGTCAAATATCGGCCTGTTCACATCGGCCATATTTTGACATCGGAACGATACCGATGTGTAAAAAAAATGATCATATGACGATCAATGACGATATTATATCGGCGGCCGATATATCGTGCACCACTAATCATGACAGAATATGCTAATCAATGACTAGAAGATAACTCCACATAAACTCATCAACTAACCATTCAGAAATGTGGTCTACATGTTGTCACTTCTTGAGTCTCTCCATCATTGTCTGACTCCATTTGAACACACAAGCTCTTGAAGCTCCGCCCCCTGTGCCGGGAGCAGCAGCTCATTTGCATTTAAAGGGACAGACACAAAAACGGTGTGTTTTTGCTCACCCTCAAAAAGTGACAATTTTAACATGCTATATAAAAATATCTGTGGTATTTAGAGCTAAAACTTCACACACACACTCTGGGGACAACAGAGGCTTATTTTACATCTTGTGGGGCATTATAGGACCCTTTAACGAAATCATGCCGAAAAATATTCGTTGACGACCTTTTCTTCCATGACTAAGACGAGATGATCATTAACGTCATTAAACGATAACTGTGACTATATCAACATGCAATATCGTTGACGAAAGAAGACGAGACTAAAATGTAGTTAAAAAAATAAAAGCATTACTAAAACCCCTCTTTGTTTTTGCATTACAGACTGTTTTTAACAAGCCACTACGAGCTTTCGTGTTCGCGGTTGCCAGATTTCAAGAATTTAAATCCCCAATCAGAGCTTTTCTGTTAAAAGGACACGTTTTCTACCCGATGTTTTACTTAATGTTTGCAATCTGGCAACCATGCGTTGCGCTCTCCCTACACTGATGAAGAGCAGCGGATGATCTGAACACATTAAACACAGACGAACATGTAAGCTGGAGTTCAGCGATCTCTATTTGAGTCATTCAGCCAGTCTGAGTTTCTGTGACTAAAACTGCGGTCAAACCTTCTGTAATAATTCCAAACATGAATCTCGACTATATTAATAAATGCACAAACGCAGTCTTTTTTTTTTTTTTTGCTGTTGTTTTAATAAAAAACCATTAATTTAATTTGGAATTATGAGAAATTTCACCGTTTAAATTTGAGAGAAATGTCTTGTAGAGAGTCAGATTAATTTCTGACAAATAGCCTATGAAAAAAATCAGGAAACTCGATTATGTGAAATAAACCATGCATACGAGTTTTATGAGACATCATGAGACTATACAAGACATTCTCTAGATTTGTACTTGTATATGAAAGTGCAATAATTCTGATGAAATGCAAATATAAACAATTGACCCTTCGCTAAGCCCCGCCCTCCTTAGTTACTGTTGCTACGCCTGTCAAGCTTTTGCGCCTGGCACGTCTATTACAGTATGTATGCACTGGTTTCAGACATTCCTAAGGAGATAATTAGTCATTTTTAGCGGACAGGTGAAAATTTGAGAGAACAAGACTGCAGTATGCATAAGAGGGCTATACCCACGACATAATATGCAAACGATTAGAGAATAATTTCATCAAAATTGAAGCTAAAGTGAAAGTCTACAACGTTAGGTCTCAGCGCAAGCAGCAGCCGCCTCATATGCTGACCATTCAAATGGGAAACACACAAATTGAGGAACAGCTGTTCATGCACAGCAGGGTAAGTGAAATGTGAAAATATTCTAATATTTATAAATCAAACAGCTTATCCATATGTATCGTGGAATAAACACAAGACATTAGCCTGACCACTTTGCAATGATAACATTCTCCTGCTTATATTTGTAGTGTGCCAGGCTAACGTTACTGCTCACACGTCGTGGGTCACATAGTGACTGATGTTATGAACTGATTAAGTTTGCATACCAAACTTTTCCTTGGAGATCTCCGGCAAGACCCCTGATGTTCCCTCCTTTAACTTTTACTAGAACTAACACCGGGAGAGTCGCGATCTGATTGGGGTAACGTTACTAGTTTGGCCGTCGATTAACAAAATGCTGAAATATATTTTTAAGTACCGTTAAATAATGTCAGTGAGCCTCCGTCTTGCCTTTAATCACACTGCTTGATCCACGAGCTGGACAATAACTTTATTCTAGAGCTGCTATAAAGCCAAAACACTTTACTTTTAATTTCCTATTATCAATGTAAAGCTGCTTTGGAACAATCTACATTGTTAAAAGCGCTATATAAATGAAGATGACGCCCGGCATTTCTCCCCTTGGCTTTTAGGTTTCGGGAAGGGAACAAAATCTACCACCCCGTCCAAACTTTTAGGATACCGGGTATCAGATTTGCACAATCCATACGCACAACGCGGCATGTTTCCCTCTCGCTCGAAAGCTTGCCAGACCTAGTTACGGTTGCTAAGACACGATTGGCCTGTGGCGGTTTTCGGCGTGGCTTAGCGAAGGGTCAATTGTTGTGATTATAATTTTAAGCAAAATAATCGTTAGCCTATTACCAATGTAACCATTATGCAGCATGACGAAAATATGACTAAGTTTTCATTGACTAAAACTAGACTAAAATGCGTTTAGTCGACTAAACCTTGACTGATGAAAACAGGGCAAGACTAAATATGATGAAAACTAAACAGTACATTTGACACAGGACTAAGACTATGAGTAAACATAGCTGAGAAAATGAGCAGTAAAGTGAAGAGAGAGACACACCCGTTTGCCATCTTTGGTCTTCTTCGCACACCACGAGCTGTCAGTCATCTTCTCGAAGAACTTCCTGGCTTTGGGAGCCTGCTCCAGGATGTGGCTGGGAGGGACCCCCAAAACCTCCACGATTTTATTCATCTGGTCGACCTGCCGTCAGAACGGGCATCAAAACCGTAAGACAATCGAGTCACGGCTCAGTGCGGAGGACTTTCACTGATCTCTACTGGCCCTGACACT
Source organism: Abramis brama (assembly GCF_963993115.1). Classification (NCBI taxonomy): domain Eukaryota; kingdom Metazoa; phylum Chordata; class Actinopteri; order Cypriniformes; family Leuciscidae; genus Abramis; species Abramis brama. The sequence goes on along the minus strand of NC_139987.1, from coordinate 29,209,017 downwards.
AACAAATGTAAAAATTGCTTTCGTTGTTTTTTTATGTGGTGATTCTTTATTAAACATTTTATGTGTGTAACTATTTACAACAAAGCCCAAGATCCGCCCACAATAAATAAATCAAAAAAATAAATATTAAAAAAACTGTGAACAAAACAATATATAGAAGTATCTCAAAATTGCTTTGTTGTTCACACTAAGAACCCTAACTGTATTAGCGTCCACACCAACACACAATTTTGTTCTGTTTATTATAAGCATTTGCTCAGTTTTGTCGTCTGCACAAATAAATACAATAGAACAAAGATACAGATGAAGTAATCAGTGCTTTCAGTTATTCAGACAGGTCTAACAATAGTATTCAGGTATAGAAATCGAATAATCAGATGTAAAATAACACAGTACTATATAAGTTGAATAAAGACTAATCGATAACCAGTAGAGGTGGAACGGTTCACAGGCGTCACGGTTCGGTACGAGTTCGGTACAATGGAGGGAAAAGCGAAACAGAAATGCAGAAGGCTCGTGCACGTCTCAGGCTGGACCACCAAAGTAAAATAAATTACTTAAGCCTTGTATTCTTTAAATAAGTTTTATTAATAAAGTAAAGGCATAGAACCAGTTAATGTGTAGTGCACTGACACTGACTAACAGTATATAATTAGTTTATTAATTACATTAATAAAAAGACTAAAAGACCTTGAGATATGTTTGGTAATTGTACCTGAATGAATTGAAAATGAATTTGCTACATTTCAGATTAATATATTTGTTTTCCTTAAAATTGTAATTAACAGTAACTTAAACACTTTGCAGTTTGAATGATGTCCTGTATGAACAAAATGACGAGTATGTTTTTATGTTTCCACTGTTCGATCGTGCCCGCGCCTCACACACACGCACACACACTTTGCGACTTTTCGATCGCATTAGGGTTAGGGTCCGCATTACATTAATTAATTTGCATGCGAGTTTTATTTATTTTTATACCGTGTATTCTCCGTGTAAATCCATGCACCGAACCGTGACGCCCGTACCGTTTCGGTTCAATACGAATACATGTACCGTTCCACCCCTAATAACCAGTTTCCCTTGCTGAACACAAAAAGATGATATCACCCAAACAGCTGATGGACCCCACTGACTTCCACCATTAGTTCTTTCCCCTACTTATAGTCATTATGCTTATAAATCACCTCAATTGTGCTACATATGATATGCAAATATTGCTGTTAAAGGTATATTTTTATTTATATATATATATATATATATATATATATATTTGACTGATGAAAACAGGGGAAATATACAAAGTATATTATACATATATATATATATATATATATATACACATATATATATATATATATATATATATATATATATATACACACACACACACACTCCAGTTTACTGTTTACCATTCTCACGTATTTGTAAAATTCGTTATGAAGGAGAATGTTTGGGTTTTTTGCACACAGGATAATTGTTTGTAAAGTGTGAGATTGATTTTTTGACAAATAAAGACTCTGATTCTGGAAGTCAATGGGGTCCATCAACCCCTGCAGGGTTAACCCCTGACCTGCTTACCGACACTCTTCAAAATATCTTCCTTTGTGTTCAGCAGAAGAGACACTCATGAGGTTTGAAACAACTTGAGGTTGAGTAAATGACAGAATTTTCATTTTGAAGTGAACTATTCCTTCAAGACTGTTTATGAGGATCCTCGCCATCCTCTGACATCATCTTGTGAGTACGTGTCTTAAGGCCCTTGCACACCGAGTCTGAAATTTTTGCACATTAAAAAATAAATGCGACCTCATTGTCTGTCAATAACGCTTACACGGTCTCCGAGACATTTTCCGCATGCGTAGCTCAAGCACTCTGAATGGTGTTTTGACAAATGTGTGACTCCGTGTGCAAGACCCTTGAGAGACGTCAGTGGAGAGCTCACCTCGTTGGCGCCGCTGAACAGAGGCTCTCCGGTGTGCATCTCCACCAGTATGCAGCCCAGAGACCACATGTCGATGGCCAGATCGTACGGCATTCCCAGCAGGACCTCGGGCGAGCGGTAGAAGCGACTCTGGATGTACTGGTATATCTGAGGACACACGAGCCACGTTACTGAGCGAGCTTTGGAGGCAGTCAGACACACACGCTCCACAAATCAACACGCTTTCAGGCTGGACACGTCAAACCCCGAACACACTGAAGAACATGATGGACATGATAGAGTCATTGATAGAGTTGGGTATCGTCTGAATCTTAACGATTCCGATCTGATTTTGATTCTGCTTATCGATTCCTAATTCAGATTCCAATAAGGTAAAAAAAATACAGATATCATTCACATTTAGTCTTATTGCATAACATTTAATTGTATCTGAATATCATGAACACAATCAGGCTAAAGAACTCTTACTCAAGGAGCGTTTGCCTGTGGTTTAAAAACACCACAGAAGAACAACTAGCAGAACTAATATACACTTCAAGCATTATTAAAGACAATAAACACTCAGTGATTAAACAAGAACAAATAAAAAATTAGTAATCCTAACAAATAGACACAACTGAACAAAGAAACGATTGAACTAAACAGTGTTTTAAGATTTTTAGGTACAGAAATAACACTGCAGTTTATAAATACAATATACATTACAAATATAGTTATAAAAGTTATTCAGTGAAGAACACCAGCTGAACGTGTTTCACACAGAAAACAGCGAGTCGTCTCGCACTTGAATGGTTTTAAGTCATATTGAAACGCTAACAAAGGAATCGATAAGAGGAATCGGAATTTAAATTTGGTAACAAGTATGCGACCCCTGACCTCTAGTGTTTGCGGCCCCCAACCCCAGTGCACGAGCCTCACCCGCTGGCCCAGCTGGCAGGAGCTGCCGAAGTCCACGATCTTGATGGCGGATCTCTTGGGGTTGCAGAGCAGGATGTTCTCGGGCTTGAGGTCGCAGTGGATGATGCTCAGCTCCGGCGTGGCCAGGAACAGCAGAGCCGTGCACAGCTGCTGGGCGAACTTGCGCGTCAGGTTCAGCGACACGCCACGGAAGTTAGTGTTCCTCAGCAGGTCGTACAGGTTATAGGACAGCATCTCGAAGACCAGACACAAGTGGTTCCGGAACATGAAGTGGCGTTTCAGATGCACTGCAGGAGAGAGAGAGACAGGCCATGATGACGCACACGGCACAGTGTTTGACTGACGTCACAGCAGATGAAAGACACAGGACGACCCTTTCCAGAGCACTTTAGCCAGAACCAGACGTGTGTGTATGAGTGTGTGAGCTGGAACTGGATCTGATCTGCATACGTCACACATTCACTATCAATTCCTCTTCAGCCGTACACGAACATCAACTCTAACCCTTCCGTATGCCTTTCCACAGTTCACACCAAGCACTATAGCTATAGCCATTACCATGAAGTTTTAATAGTTGTTCTAATTCTAGAAGAATAGTCCACACTCCACACCTATAACAATAACCAGGTGTTGGAATCACTTTCAGGACGATTTTTCCCAGCTGATGATCAATACAAACACTGACAGCCAATCAGAATCCATCCTTCTTTGAAGACCTCGAGCGTTTAAAGCGACAGACGACGAAAAAACAGAATGATATCATGCGCTGGTGTGGACGCTAATACACTACAGTTATCACTATACTCACTCTCGGTGTAAACGGCCCTTTACACTTCGGGTTTTCTCCTGAAAGACTAGTAATATTGCATTTATGTGGTGAATTACTTTTTTTGTTTTTAATTTTTATAAAAGCGTCTTTTGAATGTCATTTGATGTACATGTAATGAACATAGCAGAAGTAAGCCACTAGTACTAATATAAAAAAAAAGTTTTTACACTTGCATGAGGTGCTTTTTCAGGCAATTCGAAAAATAAATATTTTTCTGAAAACCGCACTGGAAACAGTAAACCTACCAACATCCGTCGCTATGATGTTTGGAATGATTTATCATGAGAGGAAAAAATGAATTTCGCAATAGTTTTTTGTCAACATTTAGAAAAAAAAGAAAGAAAGAAAAAAAAATTCGCAAAAAAGTTTTGCGCAAATCTGTAATGGAAACACGCCTACTATTATGAGGTTTAATATAATGTTATTAATTACATCCATCATACTGAATAAACACTGAACAGCAGAAACAATCTATATCGCATAGACCTTATGTAGCCCCGCCCCTTCTCAGCTTATGTAGCCCCGCCCCTTCTCAGCTTATGTAGCCCCGCCCCTTCTCAGCTTATGTAGCCCCGCCCCTTCTCAGCGTATGTAGCCCCGCCCCTTCTCAGCTTATGTAGCTCCGCCCCTTCTCAGCGCTGCGCTCGTTGTCTTTTGACTTCCGGTCTGTATTTTCACAGCGATCTTGCGTGTTTATTAATGAACGGCTCGTTTTAAAATCTTCCCGGTCGACTGACATTTGTTAAGACATCTGCTTTAAACATCACAGTCCTCATGATAACTTTCGTTAACTTTACATTAAGTAAATCCACTTGAAAAGCCAATTACTCCTGGACAGCAATGCCATAGAGATATACAGAGCGACCGCAAAAACGGAAGTTAAAAGACAATAATCTAAAGATGGCGGCGCGCATAAGGTCTATACGGCGCTGTAGAAATAAAGCTGACGTGAATATTTTATCCGGTCGGATCGATCAGACGTAGAGGGAAGAAACGTTTTGTGCAATTATTACAATGAAAAAACACAAGCATATGCATTTCTGAAGCATGACCCGAAGCGGTGTGAGCGTGACCTGCGGGACTGAGTGTAGATCATCCGGTGTGTTCGAGGCAGACGTCACCTGACCTCTGTGCCTCGTTCAAGCTCAGAACTGACATTTACATGAATTTATCATACATATCTCACTGACAACTCTTGCGTGGTCTAGTGTTGATAAATCTGGAGTAAAACTGCGCTTGAACACAAGACAGCTGGGATGCCGACCCTGGCCTTTATTTTTAAACATTTATAGTTCAGCATGACGTCTGCCCCAAATAGAGCGATTCATTCCTCTCTAAACACCGTCTCACACACACACGCCAGGACATGACGAACAGATATATCACAGGATATGTCACACTGAACCAACGCTCACTCAGAAGAAGAAAAATCACTACGGGAAAAATTATGAGAAAATTTCAATTCATTTCTTGGACTTTCTCAGGCCTTCAAACGGCCGTGATGGGGGTGTGTGGGGGGGGTGCAGTGATGGGGGGTGCAGCACTGGGGGTGTAGTAATGGGGGGGGTGTAGTGATGGGGGTGCAGCACTGGGGGTGTAGTGATGGGGGGGTTGTAGTGATGGGGGTAGTGATGGGGGTGCAGCACTGGGGCTGTAGTGATGGGGGTAGTGATGGGGGTGCAGCACTGGGGGTGTAGTGATGGGGGGGTTGTAGTGATGGGGGTAGTGATGGGGGTGCAGCACTGGGGCTGTAGTGATGGGGGTAGTGATGGGGGTGCAGCACTGGGGGTGTAGTGATGGGGGGGTTGTAGTGATGGGGGTAGTGATGGGGGTGCAGCACTGGGGCTGTAGTGATGGGGGTAGTGATGGGGGTGCAGCACTGGGGCTGTAGTGATGGGGGTAGTGATGGGGGTGCAGCACTGGGGGTGTAGTGATGGGGGGTAGTGATGGGGGTGCAGCACTGGGGGTGTAGTGATGGGGGTAGTGATGGGGGTGCAGCACTGGGGCTGTAGTGATGGGGGTAGTGATGGGGGTGCAGCACTGGGGCTGTAGTGATGGGGGTAGTGATGGGGGTGCAGCACTGGGGCTGTAGTGATGGGGGTAGTGATGGGGGTGCAGCACTGGGGGTGTAGTGATGGGGGTAGTGATGGGGGTGCAGCACTGGGGCTGTAGTGATGGGGGTAGTGATGGGGGTGCAGCACTGGGGCTGTAGTGATGGGGGTAGTGATGGGGGTGCAGCACTGGGGCTGTAGTGATGGGGGTAGTGATGGGGGTGCAGCACTGGGGGTGTAGTGATGGGGGTAGTGATGGGGGTGCAGCACTGGGGCTGTAGTGATGGGGGTAGTGATGGGGGTGCAGCACTGGGGCTGTAGTGATGGGGGTAGTGATGGGGGTGCAGCACTGGGGCTGTAGTGATGGGGGTAGTGACGGGGGTGCAGCACTGGGGGTGTAGTGATGGGGGTAGTGATGGGGGTGCAGCACTGGGGCTGTAGTGATGGGGGTAGTGATGGGGGTGCAGCACTGGGGCTGTAGTGATGGGGGTAGTGATGGGGGTGCAGCACTGGGGCTGTAGTGATGGGGGTAGTGATGGGGTGCAGCACTGGGGGTGTAGTGATGGGGTAGTGATGGGGTGCAGCACTGGGGGTGTAGTGATGGGGGGGTGTAGTGATGGGGGGGTCGGGTGCAGTGATGGGGGGGTGTAGTGATGGGGGGGTTGGGTGTAGTGATGGGGGGTAGTGATGGGGGTGCAGCACTGGGGGTGTAGTGATGGGGGGGTGTAGTGATGGGGGTGCAGTGATGGGGGGGTGTAGTGATGGGGTGCAGTGATGGGGGGGGGGGGGGGTGCAGTGATGGGGGGTGTAACTATATATCACAATACAAAAATGCAACAATCTGTATGGTGGATTGTTCACCCAAAATAACATTTCTGTGAGGAAAAAATTGAGGTTCTCAGAGTTTTAGTGTCAGTACTGCATTAAACTACTATATATAATATTGAATATAATGTACAATGAGATGTGGAATATTAGTGTGTCCTGATAATGCCAGATGTCTGATGTTACAGTGAAAGTGTCCGACATTACTGTAGATATATCTAGTCAGTGACAGAGATCCAGCATATTCATCTACAATAATCCTGTGTTTTCAGCTTCAGGATCATGAATATTGTTATTCTGGCGTCTCTATTGTGCTGTGCTTTGGGTTTCAGCACCGAGTCCATCCTATACATTTACACACACAATGTTATATCAGATTTAGCATTTAATCAACAGTACATTTTTTGTTTATCTTTTATCATGTGTCTTGGAGTATGGCATTAATATGGTATGGTGATGTGTATGGACTTGTGACTCGAGGGATGGTCGAGACAGGCGGAGCTCACCGATGTAGTACTTCATCTCGGTGTCGTGTTTGTTCATGAGCTCCAGCAGTCGGACTTCAATCTGAGCCTGATTGAGAAAAGCCTTTTTATTCTTGATGATCTTGATGGCGACCCACTCCTGCTCCACACGATCGTACGCCTTCACCACCTGCAGCACAGAGACACGAGCGTCACACACACACACACACACACCGGGCCGGCGCGCGGACACACACTGACCTGACCGAACGAGCCTTTGCCTATTAAAGAGTCGATCTCGTATCGGTCCATCCACTTCTCGCCGTTCTTAACGATGTAGTCGAAGTTGTCGTCATCGTAGCCGTCGTTGTAGATCTTCCTCTCCTTCTTGTTGCTGGAGTCCTCGCCCTGGCCCTGTTGGTGACGACGCTTCTTCTTTGCATAGTAAACCTGCGGACGAGCGGAGACAGCCGTGCTCAGTGGACTCACGACTCACAGACTCAACAAGCTCATTTCTTTCAATTTGGATCAGCGCGAGTCGGGCTGGGCATCGTCTGGATTTTAACGATTCCGATACCGATTCGATTCCAATATGGTAAGAAAAAAACGTACATATTCACATTTAGTCTTATTGCAAAACATGTAATTGTATCTGAATATCATGAACACAATCAGGCTAAAGAACTCTTACTCAAGGAGCGTTTGCCTGTGGGTTAAAAACACCACAGAAGAACAACTAGCAGAACTAATATACACTTCAAGCATCATTAAAGACAATAAACACTCAGTGATTAAAAAATTAGCAATCGCAACAAACAGACACAACTGAACAAAGATACGATTGAAATAAACAGTTTTAAGATTTTCAGGTTCAGAAACTGTAATCAAATCTAAAATAACACTGCAGTTTATAAATACAATATACATTACAAATATATTTACAGAAGTTATTCAGTGAAGAACAAGTGGATTTTCTCTTTCTCTTTTGTTGTTTGTTAGTGTTATTATAGAGACGGCAGGAATATTAGTGTTATTATGTAAGGGTTAATGCCCGACGAGGTGTCCATTAATACCTGATAATGGACACCTCGAAGGGCATTAACCCGCTTATACCATGGTTACTTACGAAAGAAAGAAATATTTAATCAATTAATAATACTTAAATGTGTTTTAGAGTAAAAATCGTGAGGGTTTTTATTTATTAAGTCGAGCGCACTATTTAATATCTCCCGTATACAGGCGTTGCCAAGCAACGTGGCCACAGCGACCCGACCGCAGCAGCTGATCAGTGAGTTTGAGCCAGCGCAATCATTTACAACTGTCATCAGGCAAATTGACGGGACGCCTTTCCTAGGTGTCCATTATCACTTTTTAACGGACACCCTGCAGCCAATCAGAATCGAGTATTCACCCAGACCATGGTATAAAGCAGGAATATTAGTGCTGTCCCTTTAAGAGCTGCACGGATCCAACATCCTGCTAATGTGAGTGATGTCAGTGATGTGAGTGATGTCAGAGATGTGAGTGATGTCAGAGATGTCAGTGATGTGAGAGTCGCACCTCATTGATGTGTTTGTATGTTTTGATCAGTTCGATGGAGAGTTTTCTTAAGGGCGCAGACGCTGGATCCCGGAAACACTGCGGCATCCGCCTCTGGAGCATCACCATGTCCGCAGTTACCTGCAACACAAGCGGCGTGTGTGAGAGCGGCTCGCGGACACACACACACACACACACACGCTCGCTGTACACGCGTACCTGTGAGGTGTTGGGCTGCGAGGCGCCTGATTGGTCCGCGGCGCTCGGCGGGTGAGCATCACTGAACGGCGGGTGAGAATGGGGCGTCTGCGCATCCATCTGCACACCAGCCGAGTGGAAAGAAAACGAGGGGGCCAGCCGAACAGAGGAGGGTTTGCATGCTGAGGTCTCTCCTCCTGAAACACACACACACACACACACACACACAACTTCAGCACACAGACAGACAAGCTATCTTGCTTTTAGTTTGATATAACTGAAGATCAGGCTATTTTTTCCTTCATTGTGTCTGTGTACGCGGCAGAAACGCTCCGAGCCGAAAGCCGGATCCGGTTACAGAACACCTGAAAAAGCTCGGACCAAAATGGGAGATCAGGGTGGTCGTGCTTCTGTCACATGACGACACTCAGTCCTTCAAACACACACTCTCACACACACACAGGTCTAATCAGAGCTGATCGAGTGTGTTTATGACTCAGCATCAGGATCACACACACACACACACACACACACACAGAACTCCATCAAACTGTAAACAGCGAGCGCTCATACAAGGTCCTCAAACCTGAGATGATTACAGCGACAGACATGAAGCGTGACTGAACAAAACCAGCCCATGATTCCACAACCACAGACGTCTAGACAACAGCTGAGCGTTTTAATGCAACAAATCTCAGCACAATAAAGCCTACATGTGAGCGTTAGTGATGTTTGTAGATGTGATGGTCTGCAGCGAGCGGGAATTCTGCAGATCATTAAGTCGTCATTTATCAGCGTCTCTCACCAGCAAACACAATGCAGCACATTCACACTGGTAACCAGCGCTCGCAAGCCCAGCAACAGTGCTTCATTACCATAGCCTACCACCAGGAAGATGCCGCGCCATTGGCCAGCCGGCTAAAGCGGCAGCCAATCAGGAAAGGGTATGCAAATAACCCACTTTTGTTGCTAGGGCAAAGCTGCGAGGCTCCGTCCAATAGGAAAACGGGTAAGAGGCATGAAATTGAATTGCACTTTGACACATTTCCCAGCACAGTTTAACACAGTATTTGCTGACAGAAAAGCTCTCGGGTGAGGAACCCGGAATCAGTTTGTCTGAGAGACCCCGGAGACAGGCCTTTATTCCCAAACATCCATAACGGAGCGCTTTCTTCCTCTAAAAACACAGTAGTGTGATGGGAAGCTACATGAAAAAGGGACAGATGTTGCACAGAGTCTGAGCGTTTACATGATTGTGTGTGTGTGTGTGTGTGCACCTGTGGGTTAGTGTGAGGCTCACCTGTATGCATCGTCTTCTGACAAATCTCATATCATTGTGACAGGGGAGTCCATCTGCAAACCACAGCCCACTGCGAGAACAGCAGACAGTGAGGAACACATACTGTACCTGTGTGTGTGTGTGTGTGTGTGTGTGACATCAGCGTACCTGAAGCGACTCGCGAGTGGTTTCCAGGTGAGAACAGCCCTGGTGTTTCTGCAGGGTCTTGCCGTGTTTTGAGATGGTTGAGTTGATCTTCAACTTGCACAACCATTGGTGAAGATCTGCCGTGAAATTAATCCACACACACACACACACTACATCAGTTTAGGAGTGCATACTAACTAGCAAGTGCATACTAGAACAACATATAATCATACATTCTGTGTATGTGTGCCCAGAGACAGCAAACGCACATCAGATCCCGCAGCCCGTGTAAACACAACCACAAGACTTTCAGAAACACAATCACTCCAACATCAGTCTAATCTACACGATGAAGAGCTCGACATCATCATCATCGGGATCTCCAGGTTAACGTTAAATACCTAGATACGGTTGATAAGCTTCTACTGCAAATTCTCCAGCATGACTTTCACACGATTGCGATTGTTTGATGCTGTAAATCAGTTTCGCGCACATGACGACAATCAAAGCTGTCAAAACACTGGCTCGCGTTTAACGTTAGTTAGCCTAGCATGCTAACGACACAACACCCGCACTGACCCGCGCGGACAGCGGCAGACACTCGCTCCGTCGCCCGGGAGAGATGAGCTTGAGCACTGAATAAACTCCTCATCTGTGAACCCTTCACACGGAGCTGTCGATACCGAGGCTAGCTGGACATTAGCTGCCCGGGCCTGCGAACGGACCGAAGCCAGAACGAAGCGAGCGAGAAAACAGAGCCGTTATTTCGACGAGCCTCCGAAAACGCACAGAACGCGTCGGATCTCGCCCGGATTGAGACGCGGCGAGCGGGGAACGAGGCGTCGGGATCGCTGAGGGAAGCTAACCGTTAGCCGACGCGCTAGCCGTCATCACTCACCGTGTCGCGCGCGTTTCTTTCTGACGAGAGGAGTGAAAATCCTCCGGGAGAATCCGCAATAATTCCCAGCCGTGTTCCTCAGGAATCCCTTTCCCAAAGCGTGTCGGATGCAAAGCCTCGCAGAACACACAGAACAGCGAGAACTCTCTCGGTGAGCGTCGGCGCGCTCCGCGGTCCCGTCCGTCAGTCACTCATCCTGCGCGCGCGCCGCCGCTGGCCCTGGACAAAATGGCGCGCACGCGCGCGCGCTGCAAACCCGCGCACAGGACTCGCGCACTAAACTCGCCACACAGGGCTGCCCGTCATCGATACGACGCGCGAATCGACGATCGATTTCTCAATCGCTATCGAGCGCTTCGGGAACGGCGGTCATCGGTCCTTTGAAGGGAGAAAAAAAGTCAGGAACAAAATGGAAGCCGAGTGAGAAGGTTTCCATGACGACTGTCCATCACACGGCCAAGTTCCCGGATGACCTCATGACGCAGGAACCGTTCTCGGGGTTGTCATGGAAACTGCCAATCAATTTTACGTTTCTTAGGGCGAAGCGAAAGTGAAGGTACGTGCGCGATATTACACACTGTAAATATAATAAATCTCGTTTTTCCAGATATTACTGTGAACACACTTTTTGTGGTTTCATGCATCGTCGTGTTTCTGTTTTTCTTCTCAGGACGCAGGATTAGTTCTGGTGAACGTAGTAAAGTTTGTAGTTTTTATGCAAAGCAAGGAAGGTTTTGTCTAATAATATTATGATTATAAGTACGTTTACACAACATTAAAACTCTATATATCTGAAGAGGTTTAATAACGGTTAAACTCGGGACACGCCCCTCCCGGTGACGTCAGAGATCATATGACAGCGACGCGGAAGAGAATGCGCGGATTGAGAAGATGAGCGTCTCACTGGACATCAGGCTGAAGCGGGCGAATAAAGTGTATCATGAAGGGGTGAGAGTGACTCTGGTTCGGTGTGCGCTGTGTCTGCGGGGTGTGCCGCGGTTAATCAGGTGTGTGTGTGTGTTCCAGGAGCGGCTGAGCGGAGTTCTGGTCATCAGCAGCAGAGACGCGCTGCAGCATCAGGGAGTTTCTCTCAGTCTGGAGGGGCTCGTGAACCTGCAGCTCAGCTCGAAGAGTGTGGGGGTGTTCGAGGCCTTCTACAACTCTGTCAAGGTCTCACACACACACTTACTCAAACACACAAACACTCACTCACTCACTCTCTCACACTCTCACACTCACCCACTCTCTCTCTCTCTCTCTCTCTCTCACACACACACACACACACACACACACAGACACTCACTCAGTCAAATACACACACACACACACACATCATGTATTTTTAATTTTAATAATTAAATAATTAAATTAGTATTTTTCGTAGTCCATCATATACTGTGTTTCCCACTGTATTCTTGTGGGTGGAGCTCGGTACCTCCAGGGTCAGGGGTCATGCCCCCCTGGAAGATTTTTTTTTTTACATTTTAAAGATAAATTCATTAATCTGGTGCACTTTGAGTAACCCAAATCATCCACTGTTAAAAATAAATAATCCACCCGCAAACCGCCCATATATCTGCATCTGATCAAGTATTCAGATTCTCAGTGTTAAGCATGATGATATGGTAACACATCACACTGAAGTAGGCTGATTTAAAATTAACATTTATTTAAAATAAAAGTACTTCTTCTGGCAAAATTACATTTCCTATAGCCTAAACAGAGGCTTTACTCCCTTCAAACTTAAATTGTCAATGTTTCATTACATCACTGTTGGAAAACACTCTTATCAGAATATTTTTGTACCTTTATAAAGGGCATTTTTTCCCTAATTGTATTAAATGTAGGCCTATGCTCCATCTTCCATTTCAAATTCTTAAATTTGATCAATACATTCAATTAGAATAATGAGACACTAGGCTGTTACCAATCAAAATAAATAATTTACATTGAAAAATTATAACTGTATTAAATGAGATTATGAGAGTGTAAATATTTTTGAATATACAAATAAGGAATGTTGAAAAGAATGATACTTTGAAACTAAACCGCCAGTAGGAGGCGGCGGGTGACCGTCTTAATGAGCGAGTCATTGAGTCATTCATTCAAACGATTCGTTCAAACGGCTGATTTATTCAGAATGAGGCAGTTTATGAATGGGGTCATTGAATCTTTGACTCAACCGATTCGTTCAAAACGCTGAATCATTCAGTAATGCAACAAGTGTTGCTGTGAGATGCGCGATGGTTCTGCTGTGATCTTGGTTTGGAAATATTTTCGCTGCTGAAACAGAACAAGATGTAAGTGACTTAATTTTAACTATTTGTTTATTGAACTTATCAGTGTCTCGGTTTCAATCTTGATGGTATTCAGGAAAACAGCACTCTGGTCATGTGATGTTTCTTAACTGTATAATATGTTATAAATAACTGCGCGAGCCTCAACAGCGCAACGTTGTTACCGTCAGTACATTAGGTTGGCCTATGTTATTATCAACTATAGGCTATCAGCTGCCACTTACATTAAATTAAATAAAATCAGAATCATCCTCACGTTTTCGGTAATTCCCTAGTTATTTTTTTATTTTTTTGATATAAAAAAATAGTTTTAATCAGGGCATTTGTCCGGTTGGGCAAGTACAATTCTCTTTCACTCGTCCCTTCAAAAAAACACACGTGTCCCGGACAAGCGTTAATGTGGAGCCCTGATATGTTTTCCTCGATTGGTTTTCCCTGAAGAGAATTACATTGTTGAAAACGAAAGTAAAAGTGACGCACGTTCATTGCGTTTTACCGTGATGAGAGATCCATGTCTTTATTAAACACCACATTATAATGATTCATCTCTCATCCACCCTCGATTAATTGGAATGTTATGTTTTTATGACTTGGCCCGCCAACCCACGGATTATGATGATCCGCGCAGCGATATCGGCAAACTAGAACAGGCCGGGAACCCGCAACAGAACCGTCACGGTGGAGAAAGTGTATCTGAGCATGTGACTGTCTGTCCGAGTTTTGTCGAGAGCCGGAGGCGGCACGCATTTTGATTTGATTTGATGAAATTCCCTATGCAGGAAAAACCCTGCTCACACTCATTCTCACCCACATATACACACTCTCTCACTCTCATATACACACTCTCTCACTCTCATATACACACTCTCTCACCCACATATACACACTCTCTCACTCACATATACACACTCTCTCACCCACATATACACACTCTCTCACTCTCATATACACACTCTCTCACTCTCATATACACACTCTCTCACCCACATATACACACTCTCTCACTCACATATACACACTCTCTCACCCACATATACACACTCTCTCACTCTCATATACACACTCTCTCACTCTCATATACACACTCTCTCACCCACATATACACACTCTCTCACTCACATATACACACTCTCTCACTCTCATATACACACTCTCTCACCCACATATACACACTCTCTCACTCTCATATACACACTCTCTCACTCGCATATACACACTCATTCTCACTCTCATATACACACTCTCTCACTCACATATACACACTCATTCTCACTCTCATATACACACACTCTCACTCTCATATACACACTCTCTCACTCTCATATACACACTCTCTCACCCACATATACACACTCTCTCACTCACATATACACACTCTCTCACTCTCATATACACACTCTCTCACTCTCATATACACACTCTCTCACTCTCATATACACACTCTCTCACCCACATATACACACTCTCTCACTCACATATACACACTCTCTCACTCTCATATACACACTCTCTCACCCGCATATACACTCTCTCACTCGCATATACACACTCTCTCACTCGCATATACACACTCATTCTCACTCTCATATACACACTCTCTCACTCACATATACACACTCGTTCTCAATCTCATATACACACTCTCTCACTCACATATACACACTCTCTCACTCACATATACACACTCTCTCACTCACATATACACACTCTCTCACTCACATATACACACTCTCTCACCCGCATATACACACTCTCTCACTCTCATATACACACTCTCTCACTCACATATACACACTCTCTCACTCACATATACACACTCTCTCACTCACATATACACACTCTCTCACTCACATATACACACTCTCTCACTCTCATATACACACTCATTCTCACTCTCATATACACACTCTCTCACTCTCATATACACACTCTCTCACCCACATATACACACTCTCTCACTCACATATACACACTCTCTCACTCACATATACACACTCTCTCACTCACATATACACACTCTCTCACTCTCATATACACACTCTCTCACCCTCATATACACACTCTCTCACTCACATATACACACTCTCTCACTCTCATATACACACTCTCTCACCCACATATACACACTCTCTCTCACTCACATATACACACTCTCTCACTCTCATATACACACTCTCTCACTCTCATATACACACTCTCTCACCCACATATACACACTCTCTCACCCACATATACACACTCTCTCACTCACATATACACACTCTCTCACTCTCATATACACACTCTCTCACTCTCATATACACACTCTCTCACCCACATATACACACTCTCTCACTCACATATACACACTCATTCTCACCCACATATACACACTCTCTCACCCACATATACACACTCTCTCACTCTCATATACACACTCTCTCACTCTCATATACACACTCTCTCACCCACATATACACACTCTCTCACTCACATATACACACTCTCTCACTCTCATATACACACTCTCTCACCCGCATATACACACTCTCTCACTCGCATATACACACTCTCTCACTCGCATATACACACTCATTCTCACTCTCATATACACACTCTCTCACTCACATATACACACTCATTCTCACTCTCATATACACACTCTCTCACTCACATATACACACTCTCTCACTCACATATACACACTCTCTCACTCTCATATACACACTCATTCTCACTCTCATATACACACTCTCTCACTCTCATATACACACTCTCTCACCCACATATACACACTCTCTCACTCACATATACACACTCTCTCACTCACATATACACACTCTCTCACTCTCATATACACACTCTCTCACCCTCATATACACACTCTCTCACTCACATATACACACTCTCTCACTCTCATATACATACTCTCTCACCCACATATACACACTCTCTCTCACTCACATATACACACTCTCTCACTCTCATATACACACTCTCTCACTCTCATATACACACTCTCTCACCCACATATACACACTCTCTCACTCACATATACACACTCTCTCACTCTCATATACACACTCTCTCACCCGCATATACACACTCTCTCACCCGCATATACACACTCTCTCACTCGCATATACACACTCTCTCACTCGCATATACACACTCTCTCACTCTCATATACACACTCTCTCACTCTCATATACACACTCTCTCACCCACATATACACACTCTCTCACTCACATATACACACTCTCTCACTCTCATATACACACTCTCTCACTCTCATATACACACTCTCTCACTCTCATATACACACTCTCTCACTCTCATATACACACTCTCACTCTCATATACACACTCTCTCACTCTCATATACACTCTCTCACTCTCATATACACACTCTCTCTCTCATATACACACTCTCACTCACATATACACTCTCTCACTCACATATATATACACACTCTCACTCACATATATATACACACTCTCACTCACATATATATACACACTCTCACTCACATATATACACACACTCTCTCACCCACATATACACTCTCTCACTCTCATATACACACTCTCTCACTCTCATATACACACTCTCTCACCCACATATATACACACTCTCATATACACACTCTCTCACTCACATATACACACTCTCTCACTCTCATATACACACTCTCTCACTCGCATATACACACTCTCTCACTCGCATATACACACTCTCTCACTCTTATATACACACTCTCTCACTCTCATATACACACTCTCTCACTCTCATATACACACTCTCTCACTCTCATATACACACTCTCTCACCCACATATACACACTCTCTTCACTCTCATATACACACTCTCTCACTCTCATATACACACTCTCTCACCCACATATACACACTCTCTCACCCACATATACACACTCTCTCACCCACATATACACACTCTCTCACTCTCATATACACACTCTCTCACCCACATATACACACACTCGCATATACACACTCTCTCACTCTCATATACACACTCTCTCACTCTCATATACACACTCTCTCACTCTCATATACACACTCTCTCACTCTCATATACACACTCTCTCACCCACATATACACACTCTCTCACTCTCATATACACACTCTCTCACTCTCATATACACACTCTCTCACCCACATATACACACTCTCTCACTCTCATATACACACTCTCTCACCCACATATACACACACTCGCATATACACACTCTCTCACTCTCATATACACACTCTCTCACTCGCATATACACACTCTCTCACTCGCATATACACACTCTCTCACTCTCATATACACACTCTCTCACTCGCATATACACACTCTCTCACTCGCATATACACACTCTCTCACTCGCATATACGCACTCTCTCACCCACCCACACACACTCACTCACTCACTCACTCATGATCTGAAGCGCTGTAGAAGTAAAGTGTGTGTGATGGTTCAGCCCATTCAGCTGGTGTCCAGCAACATGGAGGTGGTGAAACCAGGAAAAGTCCCGGCGGGAAGAACCGAGATCCCGTTTGAGTTTCCGCTGCAGGCCAAAGGCAGCAAGGTCTTGTACGAGACGTACCACGGCGTGTTCGTCAACATACAGGTGAGTATCACACACGCGCACACACACACATGTACATGTGTTCTGTGATGATGCGCTGATGTATTGTGATTGTGTTGCAGTACACACTCCGCTGCGACATGAGACGGCCGCTGCTCGCCAAAGACCTCAGCAAGAGCTGCGAGTTCATGCTGCACTGCCAGGTGAGACTCCAACACGAGTACAGCCGCACGCCGAGTACAGCCGCACCATGAGTAGTCGCACGACAAGTACAGCCGCACTATGAGTAGCCGCACGACGAGTACAGCCGCACCATGAGTAGTCGCACGACAAGTACAGCCGCACTATGAGTAGCCGCACGACGAGTACAGCCGCACCATGAGTAGCCGCACGACAAGTACAGCCGCACGACGAGTACAGCCGCACGACAAGTACAGCCGCACGACGAGTACACTCACACCATGAGTAGCCGCACGACAAGTACAGCCGCACGACGAGTACACTCGCACCACGAGTAGCCGCACGACGAGTACAGCCGCACGACGAGTACGCTCGCACCATGAGTAACCGCACGACAAGTACAGCCACACGATGAGTACAGCCGCACCATGAGTAGCCGCACGACGAGTACAGCCGCACCATGAGTAGCCGCACGACAAGTACAGCCGCATGACGAGTACACTCACACCATGAGTAGCCGCACGACGAGTACAGCCGCACGACGAGTACGCTCGCACCACGAGTAGCCGCACGACAAGTACAGCCGCACGACGAGTACACTCGCACCACGAGTAGCCGCACGACAAGTACAGCCACACGACGAGTACAGCCGCACGACGAGTACGCTCGCACCACGAGTAGCCGCACGACAAGTACAGCCGCACGACGAGTACACTCGCACCATGAGTAGCCGCACGACGAGTACAGCCGCACCATGAGTAGCCGCACGACGAGTACACTCGCACCATGAGTAGCCGCACGACGAGTACAGCCGCATGGAGTAGCCGCACGACGAGTACACTCGCACCATGAGTAGCCGCACGACGAGTACAGCCGCACGACGAGTACACTCGCACCATGAGTAGCCGCACGACGAGTACACTTGCACGACGAGTACAGCCGCACGACGAGTACAGCCGCACCATGAGTAGCCGCACGACGAGTACACTCGCACGACGAGTACAGCCGCACCATGAGTAGCCGCACGACGAGTACAGCCGCACCATGAGTAGCCGCACGACGAGTACAGCCGCACCATGAGTAGCCGCACGACAAGTACAGCCGCACGACAAGTACACTCACACCATGAGTAGCCGCACGACAAGTACAGCCGCACGACGAGTACACTCGCACCATGAGTAGCCGCACGATGAGTACAGCCGCACGACGAGTACGCTCGCACCATGAGTAGCCGCACGATGAGTACAGCCGCACGACGAGTACGCTCGCACCATGAGTAGCCGCACGACGAGTACAGCCGCACGACGAGTACACTCGCACCATGAGTAGCCGCACGACGAGTACAGCCGCACGACGAGTACGCTCGCACCATGAGTAGCCGCACGATGAGTACAGCCGCACGACGAGTACGCTCGCACCATGAGTAGCCGCACGACGAGTACAGCCGCACGACGAGTACGCTCGCACCATGAGTAGCCGCACGATGAGTACAGCCGCACGACGAGTACGCTCGCACCATGAGTAGCCGCACGACAAGTACAGCCGCACGACGAGTACAGCCGCACCATGAGTAGCCGCACGACGAGTACAGCCGCACCATGAGTAGCCGCACGACAAGTACAGCCGCACGACAAGTACACTCACACCATGAGTAGCCGCACGACAAGTACAGCCGCACGACGAGTACACTCGCACCATGAGTAGCCGCACGATGAGTACAGCCGCACGACGAGTACGCTCGCACCATGAGTAGCCGCACGATGAGTACAGCCGCACGACGAGTACGCTCGCACCATGAGTAGCCGCACGACAAGTACAGCCGCACGACGAGTACGCTCGCACCATGAGTAGCCGCACGATGAGTACAGCCGCACGACGAGTACACTCACACCATGAGTAGCCGCACGACAAGTACAGCCGCACGACGAGTACACTCGCACCATGAGTAGCCGCACGATGAGTACAGCCGCACGACGAGTACGCTCGCACCATGAGTAGCCGCACGATGAGTACAGCCGCACGACGAGTACACTCACACCATGAGTAGCCGCACGACAAGTACAGCCGCACGACGAGTACGCTCGCACCATGAGTAGCCGCACGATGAGTACAGCCGCACGACGAGTACACTCACACCATGAGTAGCCGCACGACAAGTACAGCCGCACGACGAGTACGCTCGCACCATGAGTAGCCGCACGATGAGTACAGCCGCACGACGAGTACACTCACACCATGAGTAGCCGCACGACAAGTACAGCCGCACGACGAGTACACTCGCACCATGAGTAGCCGCACGATGAGTACAGCCGCACGACGAGTACGCTCGCACCATGAGTAGCCGCACGACAAGTACAGCCGCACGACGAGTACAGCCGCACCATGAGTAGCCGCACGACGAGTACAGCCGCACCATGAGTAGCCGCACGACGAGTACAGCCGCACGACGAGTACGCTCGCACCATGAGTAGCCGCACGACGAGTACAGCCGCACCATGAGTAGCCGCACGACGAGTACAGCCGCACGACAAGTACTGCCGCACGACGAGTACACTCACACCATGAGTAGCCGCACGACGAGTACAGCCACACCATGAGTAGCCGCACGACGAGTACACTCACACCATGAGTAGCCGCACGACGAGTACACTCACACCATGAGTAGCCGCACGACGAGTACAGCCACACCATGAGTAGCCGCACGACGAGTACAGCCGCACCATGAGTAGCCGCACGACGAGTACAGCCGCATGGAGTAGCCGCACGATGAGTATACTTGCACGACGAGTACAGCCGCATGACGAGTACGCTCGCACCACGAGTAGCCGCACGACGAGTACAGCCGCATGGAGTAGCCGCACGATGAGTATACTTGCACGACGAGTACAGCCGCACGACGAGTACGCTCGCACCACGAGTAGCCGCACGACGAGTACAGCCGCATGGAGTAGCCGCACGATGAGTATACTTGCACGACGAGTACAGCCGCACGACGAGTACGCTCGCACCACGAGTAGCCGCATGACGAGTACAGCCGCACGACGAGTACAGCCGCACGAGTAGCCACACGACGAGTACAGCCGCACGAATAGCCGCACGACGAGTACAGCCGCACGAGTAGCCACACGACGAGTACAGCCGCACGAGTAGCCACACGACGAGTACAGCCGCAGTAACAGCAGTCTGTGTTTCAGCCACAGAAGCCCAAGCTCCCGCCAAGCCCGGTGGAGTTCAGCATCACTCCAGAGACGCTGCAGAACGTCAAAGAGGTACGTAGGTCTCGCTCTCATCTCTGATGGACTATACCAAGCTCATATACAGTACTGGCCAAAAGTCACGTCCAGCCTTCACCCTTTATTCAAATATTATTCTTAAGTGGTCATAATTTATAAGTAAAAGTAAATTTTTATGCCCTGATTTGATGTATACCCTTTGATGTATCCTATTATAGTATATATATATATTTTTTAATAAAGAAATTAAAATAAATCTGACATCCAAACAGAAAAACGCATATCGTTCTCACGTGTGCGTGTGGTTTTGTGTTCAACAGAGGACCTTGTTACCCAAGTTCCTGATCAAAGGTCACCTGGACGCCACCAACTGTGCGATCACACGACCTCTGACTGGCGAGCTGGTGGTGGAGAGGTCAGAGGTCGCCATCAAGAGCATCGAGCTGCAGCTGGTCCGTGTGGAGACCTGCGGTGAGAAACAGATCTGATGTTCAGCTTTAAAACCATCCACAGTGACAGATCAGTGTTACCTGCATATTTTCAGCCTGTGCTGATAGTGTTACATCACTGTGTTCAGTGTTACATGCATGCGTTCAGTGTGTTCAGATAGTGTTACATCACTGTGTTCAGGATGTGCTGATAGTGTTACATCACCGTGTTCAGTGTTACATCACTGTGTTCTGTGTTCAGATAGTGTAACATCACTGTGTTCAGTGTCACCTGCATGCGTTCAGATAGTGTAACATCACTGTGTTCAGTGTGTTCAGATAGTGTTACATCACTGTGTTCAGTGTCACCTGCATGCGTTCAGATAGTGTTACATCACTGTGTTCAGGATGTGCTGATAGTGTTACATCACCGTGTTCAGTGTAACATCACTGTGTTCAGTGTGTTCAGATAGTGTTACATCACTGTGTTCAGGATGTGCTGATAGTGTTACATCACCATGTTCAGGATGTGCTGATAGTGTTACATCACCGTGTTCAGGATGTGCTGATAGTGTTACATCACCATGTTCAGGATGTGCTGATAGTGTTACATCACCGTGTTCAGTGTTACATCACTGTGTTCTGTGTTCAGATAGTGTTACATCACCATGTTCAGGATGTGCTGATAGTGTTACATCACCGTGTTCTGTGTTCAGATAGTGTAACATCACTGTGTTCAGTGTCACCTGCATGCGTTCAGATAGTGTAACATCACTGTGTTCAGTGTCACCTGCATGCGTTCAGATAGTGTAACATCAGTGTGTTCAGATAGTGTAACATCACTGTGTTCAGTGTGTTCAGATAGTGTTACATCACCGTGTTCAGGATGTGCTGATAGTGTTACATCACCATGTTCAGTGTTACCTCCGTTTGTTCAGGTTGTGCGGAGGGTTACGCTAGAGACGCCACAGAGATCCAGAACATCCAGATAGCAGAAGGAGACGTCTGTCACGGCCTCTCCATCCCCATATATATGGTGTTTCCTCGGCTCTTCACCTGCCCGACACTTGAAACCACCAACTTTAAAGTCGGTAAGGAACCCTTTTTACAGCCGTGTTCAATACTGGGTTTGTTTGTGGTTGTGTGTGTGTGTATATATATATATATGTAGTAAAGTAAATAATAAAGTTGCGTACTGCATTTATAGATTTACTTTCTTCCCTTCTAGAATTTGAGGTGAACATTGTGATTGTTCTTCACGACGATCATTTGATAACGGAAAACTTCCCACTGAAGCTGGTCAGAGTTTGAGTCCAGAAACATCTGAAGCCTTTGGATCCGTCCCCAGGATTTCTTTTTTTTTTTTTACCATGAATAAAACATTTCTCTTCTCACAGTAAATTACATAAAAGACTCTTTTGGTCATAAGTGAATATGGATATTTGCTCCTATAAAGTCAAAGTGTTTATTAAAGGGTAACTAAACCCCTGGTCAGAGCCTGACTCCACCCACTGGCAATATTTGGAAAAGTGGGCAGAGCCCAGCGCGCGGGGGGGAGGGGGGGGTGCATCTGAGACGCATCTCTCTGTAGGCAAGGGCGTGGTTAGCTGGTACCCTCTGGTTAGCTGGTACCCTCACAGGGCACCACAGCATTCAATAGGAAAATTCAACTGCAGTAGCCACTGTTCAACCTGAAGAGGGCAGCACTCAGATGTTTTTACACCATATATTGTAGAATTGAAACACTTTAAACCCAAATGTCAAAAAAATTACTTGAACTGAACTGCATTAATAAAGCCCCAGTCTTACAGATCATGAACTAAAAAAAGTTGTTTTAGGGTTTAGTTACCCTTTAAAGTCAGCCACTCACCTGGGATATTGATTGTCTATGTAATGCAGATATATGTGGCCAGTTGCATAAACTGTTAAGAATAGTCTTACAAGTTAGTCATCCAATTTTATTCTTTAAAACTGTTAATAACTTTTTAAAGTCAGTAACATAAAAACGTAGATTGGTCTAATTTGACACCGAACAGTAAGACTGATTACCCCTAACTAACTTCTAGTTGATCATACTAGTTCTTAAGACACAGTCTTAACATAATGGCTGTTTATGCAACTGGCCCCCGTCAGCTGAAGCTAAAGTCAAGCTAGGCCTGTCATACAAATAATTGCAATGAAAGACTTAATTCTGTTTTGTTTATCACTTACAGAGTAAGCATAACATTTATTTACTTGGAATTTTATATATATATATATTTATATATATAGGTCTATATGATCTTTAATGCTGTGTAAATTAATTATTCAGATTATTCTTTATTATAATATAATGTAATCTGATTAAACCCACAAGTCTGGATTTTGTATGAAGATCTTTGTCTTCATGTGCTTAATTGTTTATATTCATTAGAATTTATATAAGAGAAATGCTATCATGCATTTGAAGGAATCTTTAGTTAGTAATTTAGTTTTAGATTATATAATTTTTAAAATACAATCAATTACAATACAATTATTATGGCAATTTAATAGAAAAATTATCAAATTATTCTAGTTTTACATTGATTTCATTAATTATTAACCCTGATCTGAGGAAATAACACAAGATGCTAGCGTCCGAAACACACACAGCAGGACTGTTCTTTGGTCAAATGTTTAATAAAGTAAAATTAAGGTAAAATGGCAATAAAAGGTAAAAGTGGATGAGTAAAATCAGTTCATGCAAATGAACTTTATTCCAGGAATGAAAAACACAGCTGTGTTCTAGAAATAAAACATCACCGATTGGTCCCTAAAGCAAAGTTTCCTCAGAATGTGTGTGTGAATAAAGATGACGTGGTGTCAGTGAAACACACTGGTGGTGTGTGTGAATAAGGATGACGTGAACACACACACTGGGGTGTCAGTGAAAGGCAGTGGCGGGTGTGTGACTCTTGCGATGTCGTCCGGGAAGCAGAGGGAAGTCCTCGGGTAGGAGAGCGTGTTCTCGACAGGTGGGACACGTGCTCTGCTCCTTCAGCCACACCTTTATACACTGAAACACACACACACACACCGTCACTCAGTCTGCGTGAGACACGTAAACACACGTCACACTAGCGCTCAGGCGACGCTCTGACCTCTCTGTGGAAACTGTGGCGGCACTCCAACACACACATCATCTCAGCACTCATGTCCTCGTGGCAGATGATGCACGGGTCCTCCACGTTCAGCTGTGGGCACGCACACACACACACACACACACACACAGAGGTTAGACCAACATGATGATGAACTAAGAGCTAAACGAATGGGTGGCTTTAGTGAGTAAATGAAACTTCAGAAACAGTGAATGTGAGCTGGACTGATCTGAGTAATGGCGCTTGTTCTGTGGAGCTGCTGTACAGCAGATGTTCTCCTGGGTCGGGTCGCACCAGCCGTTCCTAAGTTCTTTCTTAAATTGGAACGTAAAGTCCACACTAGAGGCTTAGTAACTACTAGCTAGTTTGTAACTAACTCTGAACTTTATTCCGTTGCACCATTTGTTCGTAAGGCAGAACGTAAGGCTAGTAGGTCGTAAGCTCTCCGTAATGCGTAATATGACGTTTAGCCTCGATGATGCAATAGCAGCCTTCAAATACGTGAGCAGAAGTTGTGCTGAAATGTTGTGCCTGTAATCTTTTCACATAATGTTCTCTCTCTTAAAATGTCAGCGAGTGTAAATGTCAGCATAATCATGTCAAGTCAAGTCAAGTTTATTTATATAGCGCTTTTCACAATACAGATTGTATCAAAGCAGCTTCACAGCATTAAATTAAAATAATACATCAATGCTTGTTTTTAGTGGAAAATGTCCACGTTTGGTAATGCTGATCAATAGTATTGTTGATTGATTAATTAAATTAAATATCCCAAATATCCCCAACTGAGCAAGCCAAAGGCAACAGTGGCAAGGAACCGAAAAACTCCATCAGGTGACCTAATGGAGAAAAAAAACCTTGGGAGAACCCAGGCTCAGTCGGGGGCCAGTTCTCCTCTGGCGTTTATGAACTAGAGTTCGGATTTAACTGTAAGATTAAAAGTATTATATGAATGCCTGGCTGAAGAGATGCGTCTTTAATCTAGTTTTAAACTGGGAGAGCGAGTCTGAGCAACGAACAGTATCAGGAAGACTATTCCAGAGTTTTGGAGCTAAATGTGAAAATGCTCTCCCTTCCTTTGGTGGATCTGGATATCCTAGGTATGACCAAAAGCCTCGAATTTAGTGATCTTAAAGAGCGTGATGGATTATAGGGCGATAGAAGATCCGTTAAATAGACTGGAGCTAGGCCGTTTAGGGCTTTATAAGTCAGTAGCAATACCTTATAATTAATACGGAACTTTATAGGTAGCCAATGTAGTGATGATAAAATTGGTGTTATATGATCATATTTTCTTGATCTAGTAAGAACTCTAGCGGCGGCATTTTGGACTAACTGTAGCTTGTTTATTGAGGATGCAGGACAACCGGCTAATAAAGCATTACATCTAGTCTCGAGGTCATGAATGCATGAACTAACTTTTCTGCATCAGAAACTGATAGCATGTTACGTAGCTTAGCAATGTTTCTAAGGTGGAAAAAGGCTGTTCTTGTAACATATGAAATATGATTTTCAAAAGACAGGTTGCAGTCTAGTATAACACCCAGGTCTTTTACTGTAGAGGATAAAGTAACAGGACATCCTACTATGTTAAAGTTGTAGTGTGAGAGGTTTTGTGGGTGGTTTTTTGAACCGATGATTAGTACCTCTGTCTTGTCTGGATTTAATAAAAGAAAATTACGCGTCATCCAATCTTTAATATCTTTAACACACTCTGTCAATTTGGATAATTTAGCGTTTTCATCCGGCCGTGATGAAATATAGATTTCAGTGTCATCAGCATAACAATGGAAACTAATTCCATGTTTCCTTATAATATTTCCAAGTGGCATCATATATATTGAGAATAATAGAGGGCCTAACACAGATCCCTGCGGCACTCCATAGTTTACTGGAGTTATGATCGATTTTTCTCCATTTAAATAGACAAAATGGTAGCGGTCAGATAAGTATGATCTGAACCAACTTAATCATGTGTGTAAAGAACTGAAGTCTGTCAGGTAAAAGAAGAGCTTTGATGCAGTTCAGTCTGTCTGATATTCTATTCCATCCGTTACTCCTGATCAGAGGCGGCCGTAAATATTTAGTTTATGCGTAGAGTTACGCTTCAACTAAGTTTAATGGTGCAACGCAAAAATATTTAGAAGTGCTTAAGTCGTAACTTAGTGTCCATTTACGTCAAAACTAGGCTAAGTTATACACGCACAGCTGGTGCAACCGGCCCCACTCTCTCTGTACAACTGCCTTGAACACTCTATTGAATAAAGCGCTGTAGAAATAAAGCTGATGAAGAACAGAGAAATAATTCTGTAGCAGACACAACTGGAGGAAAATAACAGGTTAGGGTTAGTGATGATGATGATGATGAGTCTTACCGCCAGCGCAGCGTTGCGATGTTTGTCGGACACGTTCTTCCACACGTGTGCTAGCGGTGGCGTAACGCTAGTGTCAGAACCAGGACTCGCTCGACCCGTGAAGCTCATGCGCTCCTGCACAACAGACAACAGCGTCACTACACAGCCACACACAAACACACACACACACACACACACACACACACAGAGAGAGAGAGAGAGAGCACTGTTCACGCACACGCGTGTTCTCCTGATGGTCCAGGATCAGCTGAGCCACGCGGTTGATGACATCATCATAGGTCAGCGAGTCGAGAGCGCCTCCACTGGACGAGCGAACCTCCTGAATGAACCGGTTCAACACCAGCCTGTGGAGAAACACACACACTGTTACACTAACACACACACACACACACACTGTTACACTAACACACACACACTGTTACACTAACACACACACACACTGTTACACTAACACACACCGCTGTTACACTAACACACACACACCGCTGTTACACTAACACACACCGCTGTTACACTAACACACACACACACCGCTGTTACACTAACACACACACACACACACACTGTTACACTAACACACACACACACTGTTACACTAACACACACCGCTGTTACACTAACACACACACACCGCTGTTACACTAACACACACCGCTGTTACACTAACACACACACACCGCTGTTACACTAACACACACACCGCTGTTACACTAACACACACACCGCTGTTACACTAACACCCACACAGTTACACTAACACACACACACTGTTACACTAACACACACACACCGCTGTTACACTAACACACACACACCGCTGTTACACTAACACACACACACACACACACACACTGTTACACTAACACCCACACACACCGCTGTTACACTAACACACACACACACTGTTACACTAACACACACACACACACACACACACACACACACACACTGTTACACTAACACACACCGCTGTTACACTAACACACACACACACTGTTACACTAACACCCACACACCGCTGTTACACTAACACACACACACACACACACACACAGTTACACTAACACACACACACACACACACACTGTTACACTAACACACACACACTGCTGTTACACTAACACACACACCGCTGTTACACTAACACCCACACACACCGCTGTTACACTAACACACACACACACACACTGTTACACTAACACACACCGCTACCGCTGTTACACTAACACACACACAGTTACACTAACACACACACAGTTACACTAACACACACACACTGTTACACTAACACACACCGCTGTTACACTAACACACACACACCGCTGTTACACTAACACACACACCGCTGTTACACTAACACACACACCGCTGTTACACTAACACACACACACCGCTGTTACACTAACACACACCGCTGTTACACTAACACACACACCGCTGTTACACTAACACCCACACACACCGCTGTTACACTAACACACACACACACTGTTACACTAACACACACACACACAGTTACACTAACACACACCGCTGTTACACTAACACACACACACAGTTACACTAACACACACCGCTGTTACACTAACACACACACACCGCTGTTACACTAACACACACCGCTGTTACACTAACACACACACACACACAGTTACACTAACACCCACACACACCGCTGTTACACTAACACACACACACACACTGTTACACTAACACACACACACACACACACACACACTGTTACACTAACACACACCGCTGTTACACTAACACACACACACACACACTGTTACACTAACACCCACACACCGCTGTTACACTAACACACACACACACACACACACACACACACACACAGTTACACTAACACACACACACTGCTGTTACACTAACACACACACCGCTGTTACACTAACACACACAGTGTTACACTAACACACACACACACACACAGTTACACTAACACACACCGCTGTTACACTAACACACACACAGTTACACTAACACACACACACTGTTACACTAACACACACCGCTGTTACACTAACACACACCGCTGTTACACTAACACACACCGCTGTTACACTAACACACACACACACCGCTGTTACACTAACACACACCGCTGTTACACTAACACACACACACCGCTGTTACACTAACACACACACAGTTACACTAACACACACACACTGCTGTTACACTAACACACACCGCTGTTACACTAACACACACCGCTGTTACACTAACACACACACCGCTGTTACACTAACACCCACACACACCGCTGTTACACTAACACACACACACACACACACTGTTACACTAACACACACCGCTGTTACACTAACACCCACACACTGTTACACTAACACCCACACACCGCTGTTACACTAACACACACACCGCTGTTACACTAACACACACACACACACAGTTACACTAACACACACACACACACACACACTGTTACACTAACACACACACACACACTGCTGTTACACTAACACACACACACACACTGTTACACTAACACACACCGCTGTTACACTAACACACACACACACACACTGTTACACTAACACCCACACACACCGCTGTTACACTAACACACACACACACACACACACACACACACACACACACACACACACTGTTACACTAACACACACACACTGTTACACTAACACACACACACACACACTGTTACACTAACACACACCGCTGTTACACTAACACACACACCGCTGTTACACACACACACACACACACACACACACACACACAGTTACACTAACACACACACACACACACACTGTTACACTAACACACACACACTGTTACACTAACACACACACACTGTTACACTAACACACACACACTGTTACACTAACACACACCGCTGTTACACTAACACACACACACACACACACACACACACACACACACACCTGGCCAACACTAGCTCTACAGTCTGGAGCATTGCACTGGTTTAGCGTCTCTACTGATCATCAAAGCTGCGTTTATTTGATCAAATACGTAAAACAGTGAAATATTATTATAATGTAAATAAACTTTTCTATGTTAATTAGGGCTGAACGATTAATTGCACTTTACATGTAATCGCACTTAAATCGATTTGGCTAATCGTGATACTGAACTGGCAGATGCTGAGATCATTAGTAATGCGCAGCGTGTCAGTGCCGTACGGCTCAGTAAACGCGGCTCACTCTGAACGCACTGCGAGCTCAAGTCGCTTATAGTGTAAAAGCAACACGCGTCAAACATCTTTCCAGTCACGAGACGCATTTATGAACCTCTAGTCCAACAACACACAACATTTAATAACATGCAATTACTCCAAACTCACTTCATACCGACAGCTGATCTCCTCCTCCTGGGAGATGATGTTCTTCTGGCACAGAATAAGGCAGTCGTGTGTTTATTAGTCATGTTTAATCAAAGCGTTTCAATCTTCTGTTTATTCAGAGACAGCGACAGGGGTTTCCTGGAATGATGCGGCGTTATTGTACTTCTGCGGCGGGGCATATTTATCGTGTTTGCGTGAGTGCGCCCTCTGGTGTTCAGATGGAGCAGTGTTTACTACCGATCAGCTGCACTCCACTGACAAGCTGCGCATAAGATAATCACAGCCTTTGCCAAATCGCGTGCGGTTTTATTGCGATTAATCGTTCAGCCCTAATGTTGAATATATAGTAAAGTGTAATTTACTCCTGTGATCAAAGCTGAACTTTTAGCATCATTACTCCAGTCTTCAGTGTCAATGAGAACAGGAAGTAACTGGCATTGCTCCAGCCTATGGAGCGTGAGTGTAGCTAAAGCTAATGTTAAAGCTAAAGCTAATGTTCTGAGTGTAGCTAAAGCTAATGTTAAAGCTAAAGCTAATGTTGTGAGTGTAGCTAAAGCTAATGTTAAAGCTAAAGCTAGGAGCACCTGTTGTAATGCGGGAACATCATGTTGAGGCGCTCCAGGAGCCGCTCGTACACCGTCAGGGGCTGTGGGTTCGAGGCGCGGCGGGTCGCCGGCTCGTCGGGGGGTTGAGGAGTGGCCCGTCCGGTGGGCGTGGGCGTTCGGGGGGGCGGCAGTGACCCGTACGGCCCGTGGAACTGCGAACCGGACTGAGGAACCGGAGGCGGAGGAATCGCCTGCAGGACACAATAATTACCCATCAGTCACTGCGGCCACGGCTTCATACGGGACTGAAGCATCTGTGGCATAACCTTCATTACCAGGAAATTATTCACTCGTTAAAGTTTACAGTTTTCTACATTCAGAAATAACCAACAACAAGAGCCGGGAGGAGATGAGTTTCCCTGTCAGGAGAATCAGGAGTTGGGAACGTAAAGCACATGACCGGGTTCGTACAGACACTGAAGTGCCAGGACTTTCAAAGCACTACTTTTACGGTTTAAGGACTTCAGAGATCTCACTTACCGAACACTGTTAGCTTTCCAATTCTAAAAAAGGTAAATAGATTTACAAATAAACTAATAAAACAAAACGGTAGAAATGAAGTGCAGATGCCATGCCTGCGGTCACTTTAACCACTGAAGGACACTATGACAAAGATATCGTTTTCCTTATTCAAACTGATTTTTTCTCCCATGAATATATGATTGAGCTGAAGAATGAAAGCTGTATCATATACTTGGATATTTATGAGCAATATCACACTCATAACCATGTGCCTCTATATCTATATCAGACGGGCTGCAACGTTAACTGAGTGAAAAAACTGTTTTACCAATAAAATTAAACACTAATTTCACATATTTCGTCTTTCAATAATTCAAGCACGTTTCAAGCACCTCTTCATGTCCATGGCTGTCTAAGGGTTTCCAAAAACACCTCGAACGAACCCTGATATAAGAGGCACAGTAAATCAACGCGCTTCTGCTCGAAATATCGGTCACACTGCAGAAACACGGGGTCCTGCTCTTCTGACACACACGTGAACATCACACCAGACTCCGTGAACTCAGAACCGAACCGATGATGACGAGGAGGTCATGACCCGAGCTCTCACCGGCAGTGTGGGCGCAGTGGGAACGCTGGGAACACAGATATCAGGCAGGGAACACAGTCTAGTGCCCTTCTTCACCTCGTCCATCTGTGCGTCAAACTCCATCTGAAACAAACCGTTCAAACCAGTTTCAGAGACACAAAACATGCAGATCATCATCATATACTGGTTAAATAATGTCTGCAGATGTTGTGTGTGAAGAAGTGAATGTAAGTGTCTCCGTCGACACTGTGCTGGATCTCACTATGAAAGAAAGTTGAAACAAACATGATATAACAAAGTTTATGAAAGATATTAAATATTGTTTAAAAAGCAGCAGTGTTATAAGAGGTGAAGCTCATGAATCAGGAAGATCTTTCGTTCATCACTGACCTGCAGCTGTCATGGCTGATGGCAATATCCAGTAATATCCAGTAATCCTCATTTTGATGAACCGATATTGATTCTTTAATCCCAAATCATGCTAATGCGTGAACAAAACTTCACTAAACATTCTCTGTAGCTCCTGCCATCCAGTAATCTTTGATACTTCTGATATTAAACAGTCTCATCTTTCTAACCCTGTCAGTTTCATCAGTAAATTCAGTCAATAAATGTGTGTTAGTGTGTTTAATGTGTGTGACAGATGAACCGATCATTTCTTCCTCTTTAAAACTACATAACAAATAATATACAAATAAACATCAATGTTATTATAACATTATAATAAAATCTGCCTTATGTGCAATTTAAAAGTTTTGTTGTTAATTTTAAACTGTAATATTCAGGGTTCGTACACCTTTTCCCAGGTCAAACTCGAGCACTTTCAAGGTCCATTTAAAGCTTTCTCCAGCACCACACCGCCGTAAAACACACACCAATACATAGTCAAAATTATTATTGAGTGTTTTTATCACATTAAAAGAGATGATGCTAAACAGACAAAATTGTGTTTAATAATAGCAGAAGGATCAGAAGTTTTATTTTTCAAAATGTATCACTGTCTAAGTAGAAAATGCCTATGAATAATACTTTTCATTATATTAATATCCAAATATTGCTTCCCAGATAATGTGATTTTCAGTTATTTCAAGGGCTGAAAATATGAAGACAGGATTTGAACAGAAATATTTTACAGGCCTTGGTTTTGGGACACACTCTTGATATAGACGAGGTTTGAACACAATCTGAGACAGTGCCACACCCTGAGAAGACTCTGACAGTGCTCCTGCCTGATCAATAGACTATATTAATTGAAAAAAATAAAATAAAATTTAATTGCCAAGACATATACATTTCTCTACTGGAATAGAGCAGTGTAAATATAAGGCCATCCTCAAGCTTACAGTCGGCTGTATGACTCTCCATCTGACACGCTTTCTGTTCAGCAATCAGCGGCTGTTGTTATGCGCTGGGCTGACGTTAGCAGGTTTTAAGTTGCGGGTAGTTAACGTTACAGGTACTGTGCTGTAGCTTCGGCTATGATCACTGCATATTCCACAAATGAACGTGCCATAACAGACATGCAATACTAACATTACATCATCACACCAAGCACTCTCAGCCGCTAATGGCCTTTCAGGCAGGACGCGGAATGCACTGCGCTATGAAACCAATTTTTTTCAATGGCTTGCGCCGCTCGAGGACGTTTTGTTGCTGCGTCGACCAAAGCGGAGCACAGCATTGGCGAACTCGTGCGCACGCCGCGCTCAAAGTTCAAAATAGTTCAACTTTTGCTGCTGCGCTGTGACGATTACCCGCGCGGCCAATAGAAACGGGGCATCCAAACAAGCGCGGAAATCAGAATGAAAACTCCGCCTACTTTTGCTCTGGCCAGCGTAGCGCTAACTGCTCTGCATCTGAAGGGCTACATTTTATTTCTCCATTTAATAAACTATTCAGTCAGACAGGTATTTGTTGTGAAACAAACCTTGAAAACACAAAATTCAAGCATTTTCAAGGATTTCAAGCACCCGTACGAACCCTGAATCTTGTAGTAATGTAGTGTGACAGGTTCCCTGTATATACAGCTTTAATTGAGACTTTTTTCTCTTTGTAGACTACCTGATAGAGATATACACACACACGAATCTCTATTGAATGTAAATTGGCATTGAATCAGTGTGCTGTGTTGAGAAACAGAAGGAAGTTCACCTGAGTCCTGTTGATTCTGTCCTCCATGTCACACACATGTCTCTTCCAGTCGTCTATGGCTGAGAGGAGCGCAGCGCTGGGGAAACTGCAGCACAAACCATCATCAGACACACACACACACACACACACACACACGAGTACAGCACACTTCTGAATCTGTGTGACTCTTGAGCCGTACCTGAGCGAAGCCTCCGTCATGTGTTTGACTATCATCTGGCCTTCAGAGACGCTCATCCTCAGCCGCCGCAGCGAGTGTTCCCGTCGGCTCTGCAGGACACACAGCTGAACACACACACACACACACACACACACACATCAGCGTCACTTCAGCGCCAGGTGATGAAACACACACCAGCTGATGCTGAAATCTCACCTGAGCCGCTGTGGATCTCCTCTGCGCTTTCACACACGCGTCTCTGAACCTCTTGATCTCCTCCTCTAGGCTCATCCGCTCGGCTGCACACTGGTTACTGCAGCACACGCGTTACACACAAGACACGAGTTACACACACAGGACACGCGTTACACACACAGGACACACAAGACACGAGTTACACACACAGGACACACAAGACATGAGTTACACACACAGGACACACGTTACACACAAGACACGAGTTACACACACAGGACACACGTTACACACAAGACACGAGTTACACACACAGGACACACGTTACACACAAGACACGAGTTACACACACAGGACACACAAGACACGAGTTACACACACAGGACACACAAGACATGAGTTACACACACAGGACACACGTTACACACAAGACATGAGTTACACACACAGGACACGCGTTACACACAAGACACGAGTTACACACACAGGACACACGTTACACACAAGACACGAGTTACACACACAGGACACGCGTTACACACAAGACACGAGTTACACACACAGGACACACGTTACACACAAGACACGAGTTACACACACAGGACACACGTTACACACAAGACACGAGTTACACACACAGGACACACAAGACACGAGTTACACACACAGGACACACAAGACATGAGTTACACACACAGGACACACGTTACACACAAGACATGAGTTACACACACAGGACACACGTTACACACAAGACACGAGTTACACACACAGGACACACAAGACATGAGTTACACACACAGGACACACAAGACATGAGTTACACACACAGGACACACAAGACATGAGTTACACACACAGGACACACGTTACACACAAGACACGAGTTACACACACAGGACACACAAGACATGAGTTACACACACAGGACACACGTTACACACAAGACACGAGTTACACACACAGGACACACAAGACATGAGTTACACACACAGGACACACAAGACACGAGTTACACACACAGGACACACAAGACATGAGTTACACACACAGGACACACGTTACACACAAGACACGAGTTACACACACAGGACACACAAGACATGAGTTACACACACAGGACACACGTTACACACAAGACACGAGTTACAAACACAGGACACACGTTACACACAAGACACGAGTTACACACACAGGACACACGTTACACACACAGGACACGCGTTACTGCCGTAGATGTTACACACAGAACACGCGTTACACACAAGACATGAGTTACACACACAGGACACACAAGACATGAGTTACACACACAGGACACACAAGACATGAGTTACACACACAGGACACACAAGACATGAGTTACACACACAGGACACACGTTACACACAAGACACGAGTTACACACACAGGACACACGTTACACACAAGACACGAGTTACACACACAGGACACGCGTTACTGCCGTAGATGTTACACACAGAACACGCGTTACACACAAGACATGAGTTACACACACAGGACACACAAGACATGAGTTACACACACAGGACACACAAGACACGAGTTACACACACAGGACACGCGTTACTGCCGTAGATGTTACACACAGAACACGCGTTACACACAAGACATGAGTTACACACACAGGACACACGTTACACACAAGACATGAGTTACACACACAGGACACACGTTACACACAAGACACGAGTTACACACACAAGACATGAGTTACACACACAGGACACGCGTTACTGCCGTAGATGTTACACACAGAACACGCGTTACACACAAGACACGAGTTACACACACAGGACACACAAGACACGAGTTACACACACAGGAC
>NC_139987.1:29129833-29167333 GCF_963993115.1 Abramis brama | reverse complement strand
AGGTGCTCCCAAAACACACAAATATTCACTGGCTCTTCTTTAAAAAGTCCTTTGTTATCATGAATTTGATGTAAAACACGGTCCACATAAATAGAATCTCTAGGTGGCGCTGCAGGATGAGAACAGAGACGCAGCGTTACGGAGATCGACTGCCTCAGAAAACACTTCACATGATGGCAGACAACAAAACAAGCCGCAAAATAAGCTCAAACAACGACACTCAAAAGTTGGGAATGATTAAGATTTTTTTAGCCTTTTTTGAAATATAATTCCAATGTAAATCATCTGTTCTCTATGTGAATATATAGTAAAGTGTAATTTATTCCTGTGATCAAAGCTGAATTTCCAGCATCATTACTCCAGTCTTCAGTGTCACATGATCCTTCAGAAATCACTCTAATATGATGATTGGATGATCAAGAAACATTTATGATTATTATCAATGATGAAAAGCATCTTTGTGGAATTTTTGTGGAAGCAATCATGTTTTATTTTTCAGGATTCTTTGATGAATAGAAATTTTCAAAAGAACCGCATTTATTTGAAATATAATCTTTTGTATCTCACTTTTGATCAATTTAATGTGTCCTTGAAGAATAAAAGTATACATTTTTAGTTCTTAAACTTTTGAACAGTAATGTATGACGATTTCCACAAAAATACAAACTGTTTTCAACAATGATAATAATCATAAATGTTTCTTGAACATCAAATCATCATATTAGAATGATTGATTAGAAGGATGTCCTTCCCTCAATATACGATCTCGTGCCGACGGGATATTATGATGTTCCCACAAGTTTATATGCTGTGGCCACGATAAAACTTAAGTGAACCGAACATCCCCTCCCGGTCACCGTAGAAAACAGCTGATTTACATTAGAATAATATTTCACTGTACAGCATTTTTGATCAAATAAATGTAGATTAGTGTAGTTATTCTAAACTTTTGACTGCCAATGTAAAAATCAATGAATTCACCCTCTCAACAACAGTTTTTGCGTCTAATTTTAAGTGTTTCTAGACCTTTACATGTAAAGGAATAAAATCATCTAACTTCAATATAAACATGTTATAAATTGAGCACAGAATATTTAGTGTCTGGTTTGCTCACGTGATCGTCTCTCCACTGCTAGCTTGTTAGCCGCGTCCTCAGCCATTACTTCATCTCTCTCTCCACACGCAGAACGTCTCGCCAACTTCTGCTGTTTCCGACGAAGCTTTCGATCATTTTTAGACTTCAACTTCTTAATACTGTTGAGGTACAGCGAGAGAAATCACGGTAAACGAGCGAAGCCTTAAAGCGTTGCGCTGAATCTAACAGGATCAAACGTCACCTTGAACATGGTTGCCGGACTCTCGCTCGTCCAGCAGGGCTGAGTTTAGGAATACATGTTTTAAACTGAGAGACAAAGAGAGTGTTAGTTAGTAAATGAAGCCATGAAACATCACTGTGAGAGAGAGAGAGTGTGTGTGTGTGTGTGTGTGTGTGTGAGAGAGTGTGTGTGTGTGAGTGAGTGAGAGTGTGAGTGAGTGAGTGAGTGAGTGAGCAAGAGTGTGAGTGAGTGAGTGAAAATGAGTGTGAGAGTGAGTGAGTGAGTGAGTGTGAGAGTGAGTGAGTGAGTGTGAGAGTGAGTGAGTGAGTGAGTGAGTGAGCGAGAGTGTGAGTGAGTGAGAGCGAGTGAGCGAGAGTGTGAGTGAGTGAGAGCGAGTGAGCGAGAGTGTGAGTGAGTGTGAGAGTGAGTGAGTGAGTGAGTGAGTGAGCGAGAGTGTGAGTGAGTGAGAGCGAGTGAGCGAGAGTGTGAGTGAGTGAGAGAGTGAGCGAGAGTGTGAGTGAGTGAGAGCGAGTGAGCGAGAGTGTGAGTGAGTGAGAGCGAGTGAGCGAGAGTGTGAGTGAGTGTGAGAGTGAGTGAGTGAGTGAGTGAGTGAGTGAGCGAGAGTGTGAGTGAGTGAGAGCGAGTGAGCGAGAGTGTGAGTGAGTGCGAGCTTGAGTGAGTGAGTGAGTGAGTGAGAGTGAGTGAGTGAGTGAGTGAGTGAGTGAGTGAGTGAGTGAGTGAGTGAGTGAGAGTGAGTGAGTGAGTGAGTGCTTCAGTGAGTGAGTGAGTGAGTGAGTGAGTGAGTGTGTGTGAGTGAGCGAGAGTGTGAGTGAGTGAGAGCGAGCTTGAGTGAGTGAGTGAGTGAGTGAGTGAGTGTGAGAGTTAGTGAGTGAGTGAGTGAGAGTGAGTTAGTGAGTGAGTGAGTGAGTGTGAGTGAGCGAGAGTGTGAGTGAGTGAGTGAGTGTGAGTGAGTGTGAGAGAGTGAGTGAGTGAGTGAGAGTAAGTGTGAGAGTGAGTGAGTGTGAGAGTGAGTGAGAGTGAGTGTGAGTGAGTGAGCAAGAGTGAGTGAGTGAGTGAGTGAGTGTGAGAGTGAGTGAGTGAGTAAGAGTGTGAGAGAATGTTAGTGAGTGTGAGAGTGAGTGTGTGTGAGTGAGCGTGCGTGTGAGTGAGAGTGTGTGTGAGAGTGAGTGAGAGTGAGTGTGAGTGAGTGAGCAAGAGTGAGTGAGTGAGTGAGTGAGTGAGAGAGTGAGAGAGTGAGCAAGAGTGTGAGAGAATGTTAGTGAGTGTGAGAGTGAGTGTGTGTGAGTGAGCGTGCGTGTGAGTGAGAGTGTGTGTGAGTGAGTGAGTACCTCACCTCACACTTTATCAGCCCTGTCGAGCCAAATATTACAACGTGACAGATCCGCCCTCCACAATCCGGCGTAAAACACAAATCTTTTAGAAAATCCTGCAGTGAAAGGAGAAAAGCGAGTGAGTGTTTCTGTCCTCTTCAGATCTCAATCACTGAGTGACGCTTGTCTGACCTTGTCATTCTTATCGGAGAATGAAAGTGTTTTGAGCTTCTTCCAGCAGCTCATATGAAACTCGACTCTGCAGCTCTGACAGCAGATCAGCTGGATGAAGCCCTGAGAACACACACATCAACACACTCACTCACACTGCACGATTAATCATATCGCAATCGCGATGTCAAGCCTAGGCGATTATAAGACACAAAATTCTGCGATTTTACATGAAATAAACAAATTGGGGCTGTTAACGCAATATCTGTTAATTTTTGTCATTCTTTGGCTAGTGTTACATGATCCCGCTCTTATTCATGCTAATGCTTTTAAACCATTCATTTTTTGACAAGACAAAAAAAAAGAAAAAAAAAGAGCGTGCTGCCTGTGAATGTCCTGACTGTGACACACAGAAAGACTAGCGCTAGTATCGTGCGCACAAGACGCTGCCAGAATACAGTTCTCTTTCGCGCTTGAACGAACAATAACACACACAATTATGCCAAAATGTATTTTTGTCGAGTATCTTCATAAATAAGAGCAGTCTTATGGGGGGTGTCATTTTTATCCAGACATCAATGGCTTATTGATCATTATAGGTGTTATCAATCATTTAGTTGTTGTTGCTAGTTTGAGTCAAGAAATACAGATTTCAGTATTATCACTAATCTGTGTGTGCATTTTCCACTCACTCACTCTCTCGCACTCACTCACTCACTCACTCTCTCGCACTCACTCACTCACTCTCTCGCACTCACTCACTCTCTCGCACTCACTCACTCACTCACTCACTCTCACTCTCTCGCACTCACTCTCTCGCACTCACTCACTCTCTCGCACTCACTCACTCTCTCGCACTCACTCACTCTCTCGCACTCACTCACTCTCTCGCACTCACTCACTCTCTCGCACTCACTCACTCTCTCGCACTCACTCACTCTCTCGCACTCACTCACTCTCTCTCACTCTCTCGCACTCACTCACTCTCTCGCACTCACTCACTCTCTCGCACTCACTCGCTCTCTCTCACTCTCTCGCACTCACTCACTCTCTCGCACTCACTCACTCTCTCGCACTCACTCACTCACTCACTCACTCTCTCGCACTCACTCACTCACTCGCACTCACTCACTCACTCACTCTCTCGCACTCACTCACTCTCTCGCACTCACTCACTCTCTCGCACTCACTCACT
Source organism: Abramis brama (assembly GCF_963993115.1). NCBI lineage: Eukaryota > Metazoa > Chordata > Actinopteri > Cypriniformes > Leuciscidae > Abramis > Abramis brama. The sequence goes on along the minus strand of NC_139987.1, from coordinate 29,163,320 downwards.
CTCTCTCACTCTCTCGCACTCACTCACTCTCTCGCACTCACTCACTCTCTCGCACTCACTCGCTCTCTCTCACTCTCTCGCACTCACTCACTCTCTCGCACTCACTCACTCACTCTCTCGCACTCACTCACTCACTCGCACTCACTCACTCACTCACTCGCACTCACTCACTCACTCTCTCGCACTCACTCACTCACTCTCTCGCACTCACTCACTCACTCTCTCGCACTCACTCACTCACTCTCACCCACTCACTCACTCTCTCGCACCCACTCACTCACTCTCTCGCACTCACTCACTCACTCTCTCGCACTCACTCACTCACTCTCTCGCACTCACTCACTCACTCACTCTCTCGCACTCACTCACTCACTCGCACTCACTCACTCACTCACTCACTCTCTCGCACTCACTCACTCACTCTCTCGCACTCACTCACTCACTCTCTCACTCTCTCGCACTCACTCACTCTCTCGCACTCACTCACTCTCTCGCACTCACTCACTCTCTCGCACTCACTCACTCTCTCGCACTCACTCACTCTCTCGCACTCACTCACTCTCTCGCACTCACTCACTCTCTCGCACTCACTCACTCTCTCGCACTCACTCACTCTCTCACTCTCTCGCACTCACTCACTCACTCTCTCGCACTCACTCACTCACTCACTCTCTCGCACTCACTCACTCACTCGCACTCACTCACTCACTCACTCTCTCGCACTCACTCACTCACTCTCTCGCACTCACTCACTCACTCTCTCACTCACCTTAAAGTCGGGGTCGCTGAAGTAGATGTGTATGGTATGAGCGAGGCAGTGCTGATGTCGACACACTGCGTCTGCTTTAGGAGGAAACTTACACAACTCCACAAACCTCTGCAGGCGTTCCTTCAGGACAGAGATCAGATCAGATCATCATCATCATCATCATCAGATCATAACAGCTCTCAGGGTTAAACTCATCTATGCTAGAGCTCGATTTTAATCATTCTCATTTTGATGAACCGATATTGATTCTTTAATCTCAAGGTTGATATTTTAGATGCTGATGCGTTTAAACTTCACTAAACATTCTCTGTATCTCCTGCCATCCAATAATAATCTTTGATACTTCTGATATGAAAATCTCATCTTTCAAATCCTGTCAGTTTCATCAGTAAATTCAGTCAGTAAATGTGTTTAATGTGTGTGACAGATGAACCGATCATCTCCTCCTCTTTATTACTAGTTACAGCAGCAAATAAACATCAATGAACATCAGAAGGAAAGTTGAAAGATTCAGAAGAACTTCCTGAAATCAGTCGTGTCTCATGTAATCCATCAATCAGAGATTCAACCAATCAGTCAATAACACAGCTGGAGAACAATAATGTCACGTAACGCCACATTTACCTCAGAAAAGCCATTCAGTGTCCATAAACTCGATAGTCATTTAGAAAAATAACTCTAAAGAGAGCATTCTGATTGACACATGCACTATATGACGTATTCATTATATTTTTACTCAACCTGTTCTACAATATTTGATGTGTTTGAATATATTTGTCATAAAAACAAGTTATGACAGCTGCCGTTTAAATGTACAGTGGGTACGGAAAGTATTCAGACCCCCTTAAATTTTTCACTCTTTGTTATATTGCAGCCATTTTCTAAAATCATTTAAGTTCATTTTTTTCCTCATTATTGTACACACAGCACCCCATATTGACAGAAAAACACAGAATTGTTGACATTTTTGCACATTTATTAAAAAAGAAAAACTGAAATATCACATGGTCCCAAGTATTCAGACCCTTTGCTGTGACACTCATATATTTAACTCAGGTGCTGTCCATTTCTTCTGATCATCCTTGAGATGGTTCTACACCTTCATTTGAGTCCAGCTGTGTTTGATTATACTGATTGGACTTGATTAGGAAAGCCACACACCTGTCTATATAAGACCGTACAGCTCACAGTGCATGTCAGAGCAAATGAGAATCATGAGGTCAAAGGAACTGCCTGAAGAGCTCAGAGACAGAATTGTGGCAAGGCACAGATCTGGCCAAGGTTACAAAAACAATTCTGCTGCACTTAAGGTTCCTAAGAGCACAGTGGCCTCCATAATCCTTAAATGGAAGACTTTTGGGACGACCAGAACCCTTCCTAAAGCTGTCCGTCCGGCCAAACTGAGCTATCGGGGGAGAAGAGCCTTGGTGAGAGCGGTAAAGAAGAACCCAAAGATCACTGTGGCTGAGCTCCAGAGATGCAGTCGGGAGATGGGAGAAAGTTGTAGTAAGTCAACCATCACTGCAGCCATCCACCAGTCGGGGCTTCATGGCAGAGTGGCCCGACGGAAGCCTCTCCTCAGTGCAAGACACATGAAAGCACACCTGAAGGACTCCAAGATGGTGATAAATAAGATTCTCTGGCCTGACCAAGATAGAACTTTTTGGCCTTAATTCTAAGCGGTATGTGTGGAGAAAACCAGGCACTGCTCATCACCTGTCCAATACAGTCTCAACAGTGAAGCATCATGCTGTGGGGGTGTTTGTCAGCTGCAGGGACAGGACGACTGGTTGCAATCGAGGGAAAGATGAATGCGGCCAAGTACAGGGATATCCTGGACGAAAACCTTCTCCAGAGTGCTCTGGACCTCAGACTGGGCCGAAGGTTCACCTTCCAACAAGACAATGACCCTAAGCACACAGCTAAAATAACGAAGGAGTGGCTTCACAACAACTCCGTGACTGTTCTTGAATGGCCCAGCCAGAGCCCTGACTCAAACCCAACTGAGCATCTCTGGAGAGACCTGAAAATGTCTGTCCACCCACGTTTACCATCCAGCCTGACAGAACTGGAGAGGATCTGCAAGGAGGAATGGCAGAGGATACCCAAATCCAGCTGTGAAAAACGTGTTGCATCTTTCCCAAAAAGACTCATGGCTGTATTAGATCAAAAGGGTGTTTCTACTAAACACTGAGCAAAGGGTCTGAATACTTGGGACCATGTGATATTTCAGTTTTTCTTTTTTAATAAATGTGCAAAAATGTCAACAATTCTGTGTTTTTCTGTCAATATGGGGTGCTGTGTGTACAATAATGAGGGAAAAAATGAACTTAAATGATTTTAGCAAATGGCTGCAATATAACAAAGAGTGAAACATTTAAGGGGGTCTGAATACTTTCCGTACCCGCTGTACATTTCAAAAAGTAAATTACAGTAGAAATATAATTATGTCATTAAAAAGTCACTTTACTAAAAACAGGCTTGGGTAATTTTAATGTTAGCATATAAATAAGTTTATTGTAACCTGTAATATTACAGTAATGAAGCGACTGACAGGGTTCATGTAGTTCATGCAGTGAGAAAAATACAGTACATACACAAATTAATTGAAATCGGAATTTAATCGAATTGCTTGTGACTAAATTGAAATCAAATCGAAATAGTAAAAGAGGAAGAGATGATCGGTTCATCTGTCACACACACATTAAACACACACAAACACATTTATTGACTGAATTTACTGATGAAACTGACAGGATTCTAAAGATGAGACCGTTTCATATCAGAAGTATCAAATATTATTGTGATTATTGGATGGCAGGAGCTACAGAGAATGTTCAGTGTTCAAGTTTGGTTAAAGAATCAGCTGAAAATTGACTAAAAGATCAATCTTGGGAATTGATACCGGTTCATCAAAGTGAGAACTGGTTAAAAACATTATGTCCTACTAAATCAGACACTGAATACCAGAATATTCTGATGGATGGCAGTAATCTCACACACACACACACACACACACACCTTTAAACAGGCCGTCTGTGTCTCCTCAACTATAGTTTTAGTGGTCGGCCAGGTGAGTTTCCCAGGTGTGACGTGTCTCTGAATCATGAGCTGTGCGTTAGAGAAACGCTCCAGAGCTTTAGCAAACCTGTAAAACACAGAGCATGAGCCTGACGTGCGAGACGATCCGGGCGGAGCGCCAGAGCCTTCACATCAACACTAACCTGTTCTCCTTCAGATACACTCGCCCCATCCCATAATGCACCAGCGACTGGAACTTCCTGTCTGACGACTCTAACATGGCGAACTTCCTGTGAGCTTCAGCCAGTTCCTTCTCACACACACACACACACACACACACACACACCACACAACAAAACCAAACAAACAAACAAACTGAAAATCAGACACTTTAAACTCACTTTATCAGGACCAACAGTGACATTCATGTTTTTTGCAGTTTACAGCTTCAGGGTTCGTGCAGATCCTGTAAAATCTAATTCCAGGACTTTAAAAACTTTATTTTTTCAAGGATTACAATCAGAGATCTCATTTATCAAACAATATCTTTCTTTATTATCTTTTAAATTCTTAAAGGGTAAATGGATAAATAAAAATAAACTAATAAAACAAAATGGTACAAATAAACTGCAGCACATGCGATGCCTGCGGAAACTTTACCCACTGAAGGACACTGTGATAAAGATATCGCTTTCCCATGAATATATGATTGACCTGAAGAATAAAAGCTGTATCATATACTTGGATATTTATAGGAGCAATAACACACTCATAACCATGTGCCTCTATATCTATATCAGACGGGTAGAGTATCCAAAAACTGTACTCAACTACTTATAGAAATATTTACTCAAAGTAAAAGTAATAATCTTAATAGTTACTTGAGTAAGAGTTAAAAGTATCCAATGAAAGAACTACTCAAGCTAGTTACTTCAGATCATATATATATCTCATGATATTATTTAAATATTTTAAATTTAAATGACTATTAATATCATAATTAGATAGGCTATCTTTGCAACAAAAACAGAAGAGACGAGCATTATTTCTGCATCTGTATCCCGAACATCACTGCTTGTCCTTTGGTTTGTATAATTTTAACTTACACAACTACATTTGGATTATTAGACAATGTCGAAATAAAGTGACTCTGCAGAGTTTTGCATTCACATTACTGCGCACACACACACACACACACACACACACACATTACTGCGCACACACACACACACACACACACACATTACTGCGCACACACACACACACACACACATTACTGCACACACACACACACACACACTACTGCGCACACACACACACACACACATTACTGCACACACACACACACACATTACTGCACACACACACACACACACACACACACACATTACTGCACACACACACACACACACACACACACACACACATTACTGCACACACACACACACACACACACACACATTACTGCACACACACACACACACACACACACACACATTACTGCACACACACACACACACACACTACTGCGCACACACACACACACACACACATTACTGCACACACACACACACACACACACATTACTGCACACACACACACACACACACACACTACTGCGCACACACACACACACACACACACACACACATTACTGCACACACACACACACACACACACTACTGCGCACACACACACACACACACACACATTACTGCGCACACACACACACACACACACATTACTGCGCACACACACACACACACACACATTACTGCGCACACACACACACACACACACACATTACTGCGCACACACACACACATTACTGCACACACACACACACACACACATTACTGCACACACACACACATTACTGCACACACGCACACACACACATTACTGCACACACACACACACACATTACTGCACACACACACACACATACTACTGCACACACACACACACTACTGCACACACACACACATTACTGCACACACACATTACTGCACACACACACACATTACTGCACACACACACATTACTGCACACACACACACACTACTGCACACACACATTACTGCACACACACACACACATTACTGCACACACACATTACTGCACACACACATTACTGCACACACACATTACTGCACACACACATTACTGCACACACACATTACTGCACACACACACATTACTGCACACACACATTACTGCACACACACACACACATTACTGCGCACACACACACACACATTACTGCACACACACACACACATTACTGCACACACACACACACTACTGCACACACACACATTACTGCACACACACACACACATTACTGCACACACACACATTACTGCACACACACACACACACATTACTGCACACACACATTACTGCGCACACACATTACTGCACACACACACATTACTGCACACACACACACACACACACACACATTACTGCACACACACATTACTGCGCACACACACATTACTGCACACACACATTACTGCACACACACATTACTGCACACACACACACACATTACTGCACACACACATTACTGCGCACACACATTACTGCGCACACACACATTACTGCACACACACATTACTGCACACACACACACACATTACTGCGCACACACATTACTGCGCACACACATTACTGCGCACACACATTACTGCGCACACACATTACTGCGCACACACACACACACACATTACTGCACACACACATTACTGCGCACACACATTACTGCACACACACATTACTGCGCACACACATTACTGCACACACACATTACTGCACACACACATTACTGCACACACACATTACTGCGCACACACATTACTGCGCACACACACACACATTACTGCACACACACATTACTGCGCACACACATTACTGCGCACACACATTACTGCGCACACACACACACATTACTGCACACACACATTACTGCGCACACACATTACTGCGCACACACATTACTGCGCACACACATTACTGCACACACACACACACATTACTGCACACACACATTACTGCACACACACACACACACATTACTGCGCACACACATTACTGCGCACACACACATTACTGCACACACACACACACATTACTGCACACACACATTACTGCACACACACATTACTGCACACACACATTACTGCACACACACATTACTGCACACACACACACACATTACTGCACACACACATTACTGCACACACACACACACATTACTGCACACACACATTACTGCACACACACACACACATTACTGCACACACACATTACTGCACACACACACACACACATTACTGCACACACACATTACTGCGCACACACATTACTGCGCACACACATTACTGCGCACACACATTACTGCGCACACACACACACATTACTGCACACACACATTACTGCACACACACATTACTGCACACACACATTACTGCGCACACACATTACTGCGCACACACACACACATTACTGCGCACACACATTACTGCACACACACATTACTGCGCACACACATTACTGCGCACACACATTACTGCACACACACATTACTGCGCACACACATTACTGCGCACACACACACACATTACTGCGCACACACATTACTGCGCACACACATTACTGCGCACACACACAAACATTACTGCACACACACATTACTGCGCACACACATTACTGCGCACACACATTACTGCACACACACATTACTGCGCACACACATTACTGCGCACACACATTACTGCGCACACACATTACTGCACACACACATTACTGCGCACACACATTACTGCACACACACATTACTGCGCACACACACAAACATTACTGCACACACACATTACTGCGCACACACATTACTGCGCACACACACACACATTACTGCGCACACACATTACTGCACACACACATTACTGCACACACACATTACTGCGCACACACATTACTGCGCACACACATTACTGCGCACACACATTACTGCACACACACATTACTGCGCACACACATTACTGCGCACACACACACACATTACTGCACACACACATTACTGCGCACACACATTACTGCGCACACACACACACATTACTGCGCACACACATTACTGCACACACACATTACTGCACACACACATTACTGCGCACACACATTACTGCGCACACACATTACTGCGCACACACATTACTGCACACACACATTACTGCGCACACACACACACATTACTGCGCACACACATTACTGCGCACACACATTACTGCGCACACACACAAACATTACTGCACACACACATTACTGCGCACACACATTACTGCGCACACACATTACTGCACACACACATTACTGCGCACACACATTACTGCGCACACACATTACTGCGCACACACATTACTGCACACACACATTACTGCGCACACACACAAACATTACTGCACACACACATTACTGCGCACACACATTACTGCGCACACACACACACATTACTGCGCACACACATTACTGCACACACACATTACTGCACACACACATTACTGCGCACACACATTACTGCGCACACACATTACTGCGCACACACATTACTGCACACACACATTACTGCGCACACACATTACTGCGCACACACACACACATTACTGCACACACACATTACTGCGCACACACATTACTGCGCACACACATTACTGCGCACACACACACACATTACTGCGCACACACATTACTGCACACACACATTACTGCACACACACATTACTGCACACACACACACACATTACTGCGCACACACATTACTGCGCACACACATTACTGCACACACACATTACTGCGCACACACACACACACATTACCGCGGGATGGCGGGTGTTCATTTCATAAACTGTGGACAATAGTAGCTTATTTAATGTATAAATTAATATGTCCAAAAAGCGGGTATGAAAGAAATGAAGAAATTTTTTAAATTTCGTTTAAATGTAATTTTGGTGATCAAAGATGAGTTTTAAGGGAGATGTCGATCAGGAGACGCCCAGGTGAACTTATGTCAGGTGTGTAGGGGAAACTAGCCTGAGGTAAAGTCACATGACTTCCTCCAGCGTCTCCCACACGTGTGTGTGCGCAGGCTAAAGCTGGTCAGCTGGTGAATGTGCTCTCGGTGTGAACGTTTGCTCTGGAAAGCGGAGTCGTGTGGCATTACCTCTGGTTGTCCGATCTCCAGCAGGGCCGTTGCATATCCATAAACCAGCACAGATTTATCCAGCTCCGTCAGTCCCAGCGCCTGTCGGGAACACACACCAGTGAACACTTATGAACGAGGGGCCGAACCGTTCAGTCTGTGTCAGAGCCGAATACTGAAGCACAACATCTAAACACAGCGAGTGCCACTGTTCTGCAGACTCACACACGCGAGGGGATTCTCCAGCTGTGTTCATACGCCAGAGTCCAGCACGGGGCAGATTTTGTAAATCCACACCCGACCCGCTTAAAATAGAACCGACACCCGACCCGCACCCGAAATAAAATCAGTTTAGCCAATCACATTATAGACACACTTACAAAAATGTTTATTGCCAGGTCATACAGAACTTATCACATGACCATTAACACAAGGACAACTTCAGCCGAAGCTGTAAAAGGCCGATACATGAAGAACACGGCTAACGTTACCACAAACCTGAGTAGCCTTAACATTTTACCAGTCGAACAGACGCGGCTGCAACACTATATGCCACGCAATTTCGTCTAGCCTACATCTGACAATGTTGGGTCACACACGCCCTGCACACCACACACCCTGCACACCACACACACTGAACACCACACACACTGAACACCACACACCCTGCACACCACACACACACTGCACACCACACACACTGAACACCACACACACTGAACACCACACACACTGAACAGTGTTACATCTGAAAAATACTGTTCGATAGAACGGCTTGGTTTGTTACCACAGTTATCTGTGCTTCCTCTGCGATGAAGTTCCACATCTGCGCTATCCAACACGAAAATGCAGCAAAGCCTTTCTCCACATTTCTCCCACACACTGGACTTGACTTTTGATGACGTACTGTCGACAACTTTACCATCTCCACTAGCTATTCTTTTCTTCAGCTCCTCAGCATCATCTCGACTGCAGATCACGCGCGCGGTTATGAGGAATTTTTAAAAGTGAAAGTAGCCTAGGGAACGTTATAGAGACTCCTGGGAGGGCGTGGCGCGTGGGCACAAAAAACCTGATGTGGATTTTAAATTATTTTATCAACTTGAAATACAGGCATATTTTTGTAGATGTGTTCCTAAAAATATGCATATATTTTTATATATTTTTATATATTTTTACGTTTGCATGTGATTGTTTTAAACCCGTTATTTTTCACCCGTTTGAGCAAAATTTGCCCGCGGATACCCGAACCCGTGCAGTGTACCCCAGTGACTCTGCCATACGCGTATTTTAATGTAAATTTTGCCATATTGCATAAGAAACATAGGATGGAAGCACCAAGATGTGCATAACTTCAAAAAATTAGACACACTCGTTTATGATGGAGGGAAAAACAGCCTGATTGCAGAAACTTGATGTAATGGAAGTGATGATTTTGTTCTCTTGAACACATGGGATGGAAACACTGCTTTATTCTCAAATGTTTTATGCAATATTCCAACTAAATTCTCAACTTTGGATGGAAACACAGACACATCTTGAACTGAATTTGACTGTCCTTTAGAGCTGCTTTACAGCGGTTTGTCTCATATTGATGAAGTTGCATCATCGGCAACGTTTACATGCAACCAAATCATCCGTTAGTAATGGGACTGTGACTTCATGTAAACACTTTAATCGATCCGACTGAGCTCGATCCCAATGACACGTCGATCGGATTGAAAGGGGTTTATTCATGATCCAGAGAACATGTGAACACTTGATCGACTGAAACCGAAACTGAAAGGAATGTGCATAGAAATAGCATAATGACGTAGAAATAGCGTAATGACGTAGAAATAGCGTACTGACGTAGAAATAGTGTAATGACGTAGAAATGACGTAGAAATAGCGTAATGACGTAGAAATAGCGTAATGACGTAGAAATAGAGTAATGATGTAGAAATAGCGCAATGACGTAGAAATAGCGCAATGACGTAGAAATAGCGTAATGGATATAGAAATAGAGTAATGATGTAGAAATAGCGTAATGACGTAGAAATAGCGTAATGACGTAGAAATAGAGTAATGACGTAGAAATAGCGCAATGACGTAGAAATAGCGTAATGGATATAGAAATAGAGTAATGATGTAGAAATAGCGTAGGGACGTAGAAATAGCGTAATGTAGAAATAGAGTAATGACGTAGAAATAGAGTAATGACGTAGAAATAGCATGACGTAGAAATAGCGTAATGACGTAGAAATAGAGTAATGACGTAGAAATAGAGTAATGACGTAGAAATAGAGTAATGACGTAGAAATAGCGCAATGACGTAGAAATAGAGTAATGATGTAGAAATAGCGCAATGACGTAGAAATAGCGTAATGGATATAGAAATAGAGTAATGATGTAGAAATAGCGTAGGGACGTAGAAATAGCGTAATGACGTAGAAATAGCGTAATGTAGAAATAGAGTAATGACGTAGAAATAGAGTAATGACGTAGAAATAGCATGACGTAGAAATAGTGTAATGACGTAGAAATAGAGTAATGACGTAGAAATAGCGCAATGACGTAGAAATAGAGTAATGACGTAGAAATAGCGTAATGACGTAGAAATAGAGTAATGATGTAGAAATAGCGCAATGACGTAGAAATAGCGTAATGGATATAGAAATAGCGTAATGGATATAGAAATAGCGTAATGACGTAGAAATAACGTAATGATGTAGAAATAGCGTAATGAATATAGAAATAGCGTAATGGATATAGAAATAGCGTAATGATGTAGAAATAGCGTAATGACGTAGAAATAGCGTAATGATGTAGAAATAGCGTAATGTAGAAATAGCGTAATGAATATAGAAATAGCGTAATGGATATAGAAATAGCGTAATGATGTAGAAATAGCGTAATGATGTAGAAATAGCGTAATGATGTAGAAATAGCGTAATGTAGAAATAGCGTAATGACGTAGAAATAGCGTAATGACGTAGAAATAGCGTAATGAATATAGAAATAGCGTAATGGATATAGAAATAGCGTAATGATGTAGAAATAGCGTAATGACGTAGAAATAGCGTAATGATGTAGAAATAGCGTAGGGACGTAGAAATAGCGTAATGACGTAGAAATAGCGTAATGTAGAAATAGAGTAATGACGTAGAAATAGCATGACGTAGAAATAGCGTAATGGATATAGAAATAGCGTAATGGATATAGAAATAGCGTAATGATGTAGAAATAGCGTAATGACGTAGAAATAGCGTAATGATGTAGAAATAGCGTAGGGACGTAGAAATAGCGTAATGACGTAGAAATAGCGTAATGTAGAAATAGAGTAATGACGTAGAAATAGCATGACGTAGAAATAGCGTAATGACGTAGAAATAGAGTAATGACGTAGAGATAGCGCAATGACGTAGAAATAGCGTAATGATGTAGAAATAGCGTAATGATGTAGAAATAGAGTACCGTATTTTCCGGACTATAAGTCGCTCCAGAGTATAAGTCGCATCAGTCAAAAAATGCGTCATGAAGAGGAAAAAAACATATATAAGTCGCACTGGACAATAAGTCGCATTTATTTAGAAATTTAGTTCACAAAATCCAAGACCAAGAACAGACATTTAATCTGGAAAGGCAAGTTATTCAACTACACAGTAGCACACAGAACAACAGGCTGAGTAGGTGTCCGGTATGTTAACGCAACACATTAACAGTTATTCAGCTACACAATAGCTTAAAGAACATACACCTGGGAGGCTGAATAGGCTAAATTAACATAAGCCAGCGAGTCCAACAAGCAAGTTACCAGTAAACAAGTTCACCAAGCTCCCGCAATCTCATTCCACATCACTGAATCCATTGAATTTTCTTCATCCTTGGTGTCGCTTCTGAACAACTCCGCAATAGAGCGCCCTCTCGCGGCTGTAGACGGTAATGTTTTCATCTCAGTCTAAATTAATTTTGATATACAAGTCGCACCTGACTATAAGTCGCAGGACCAGCCAAACTATGAAAAAAAGTGCGACTTATAGTCCGGAAAATACGGTAATGACGTAGAAATAGCGTAATGACGTAGAAATAGCGTAATGACGTAGAAATAGCGTAATGACGTAGAAATAGCGTAATGACGTAGAAATAGCGTAATGACGTAGAAATAGCGTAGGGACGTAGAAATAGCGTAATGATGTATAGCACATCAACCCGATCACGTTTAGCGTTCATGTAAACACTACGTTCAGATTCATCAATCGGAATGAATTCAGTCTGATTGAAACAGAAGTAGTGCATGTAAGCGTAGCCAGTGTGTGTGTGTGTAGCGCTATATTACCGCGGTGCCGCTGGACTCCAGGATCCGCAGGGCCGCAGTGAAGGACTGATGAGCGTTTCTGCAGCGCCGGTCACTCAGAGCCATGTGACCCTCCTGAACCGCAGCACAGAAGAGCTCTCTCGAACCCGCCTCGCTGACGGCCTCCTGCACACACACACCAGTGTTAAACACACACACACCACACATTTAAAAGATAAATTCATTAATCTGGTGCACTATGAGTAACCCGAATCCACTGTTAAAAATAAATAATCCACCGCCACCCGCCCAAACCTATGATATTCTCTTAGATATCTGCATCTGATCATCACATTACAATTATTCAAATTCTCAGTGTTAAGCATGATGATATGGTAACATATCACACTGAAGTAGGCTGATTTAAAATGAACATTTATTTAAAATAAAAGCAAAATTTTTACATTTACATTTTTACATTGGCAAAATTACATGTCCTTAATAGCCTAAATCAGGGTTGAGGGTGCATTCGCTTGCCCAGGCTGATGGTGGAGCTAGTAGTTGAGTGTATCTTGTTTTACTGTTGTCTTGTATTTTAATTGTATTTGGTTTGGTGTCGTGTTTAATGTTTTTTGTATTTTGGTTGTTTATGCTGTTGGAATATTGTTTTAAATGGAAAGCACTTTGGCCGACTCATGTTGTTTTTAAATGTGCTATAACTAACTAACTAACTAACTAACTAACGAGGCTTTACTCCCTTCAAACTTAAATTGTCAATGTTTCATTACATCACTGTTGGAAAACACTCTTTATCAGAATTTTTTTTTTTACCTTTATAAAGGGCATTTTTTCCCTAATTTTGTTAAATGTAGGCCTATGCTCCATCTTTCGTTTCAAATTCTTAAATTTTATCAAATAATCAAATTTGATCAAAGCTCGATACAACTTAAGTTTTATCAGATTAACGCAGGCTACTTTACATCGTCTTGCAACGCTGTGAGGAATAATACTATCGTGATAATAATCCTGGAAGATTTACCTCAGAAGTGCCGGTTTAGTTTCATTTCGAGGAGCAACGGATCCAGCTGAGGATTGTGAATAGTAAGTTCTTTATTCTCAAGTGCTTTGTTCTAATCGCGATATGGAATAGTGTCTGTAAACTGCAAAAAGACTGTTTAAATATCGTGTTTCTGTGTGTGAATGAATGAACAGCTTTTACCAAACTATATTGCTAGACTGAGATGAGTAAAAATTGACTGAAATATGTTGAAATAAAAATGTCTTTGTATGAGTAACGTATTAAACTGCAAATTAACATTTATGTGCCGTAATATATCATAAAAACGATATGTTAGAGACGAAATATGAAAGACAACATTTCGTTGACTAGTTTTGGATAAGATTATGAAGTTTTTACTGTAAAATAGAATCAAATAAGCTTTTGTTCGCCAGTTTCTGCTCATATGTTAAATATATAGTATGTTTTGTCAAAAATAAAGTCATCAACTAAGATGTTATTATAGTGTTTGTTCCAATGATGGCTATATTCAAACTAATGAATCCTTAACTTTAAAATACGCATGATAAAATGTATACTAAATATTGTTAAAATTGTAATTGTTGTTGATTTACATGTGAAAACTTTTTAATAAAATAGCAAAAAATATATTTACAAGGTAGATGTAAACAAAATCTCAATATGTCAATATCAGCCTTCTCATTAAATTATTTATTATTGTTTTTTATTAGTGACACATTTGGGGAGAGGATATATTCCAAAACTTTCTGAAAATACAGTATAAGAATTAACTGCACAATTACTGGAAATGTTTTCCTTGGATATTATACATAATATCCAAAATTTGTTGAAAAAGACAAAAAAAATTCAAGATGTTTCCAACTTTAACTTTGAACCAATTCTGTGGAATAGCCATTATAGCCTATTTGAACAGGATTTGTTTCCAGGTATGACTGTGTACTAAAAATGTGCTTTTGACTTTCATTTATATTTGAATTATATTGTTATAATTATAATGATATATATATATATATATATATATATATATATATATATATATATATATATATATATATATATATATATATATATATATATATATATATATATCATTGTTCATGATCATGTTTATAAGCAACTGAAAAAAGCACAAATGTCAGGGCATGTCAAAACATCTCAAGGACCCCAAAAACACCTTAGACCCCAGCGTTACACACACACGCCAGCGTTACACACACACACGCCAGCGTTACACACACACACGCCAGCGTTACACACACACACGCCAGCGTTACACACACACGCCAGCGTTAAACACACACACGCCAGCGTTAAACACACACACGCCAGCGTTACACACACACGCCAGCGTTACACACACACGCCAGCGTTAAACACACACACGCCAGCGTTACACACACACGCCAGCGTTACACACACACACGCCAGCGTTACACACACACACGCCAGCGTTACACACACACACGCCAGCGTTACACACACACACGCCAGCGTTACACACACACACGCCAGCGTTACACACACACAACTCAAGTTACTTGTAATGAGTTTCCCCAACACTGCTCAGGAGTTTGCTCTGTGTGACACTAACCGCTGGACTGTGGGCTCGCTCCGGGACAGGTGTGTGTTTGCTGCGCTCCGGGACAGGTGTGTGTTTGCTGTGCTCCGGGACAGGTGTGTGTTTGCTGTGCTCCGGGACAGGTGTGTGTTTGCTGCGCTCCGGGACAGGTGTGTGTTTGCTGCGCACCGACGGCTTCTCCACTGCACCTGAAGCTTTCTTACTCTTCCGTGGACTCATTTCACTAGGACAAGATTCATTAGGAATAAGCATCATTATCCAAGAGGCTCAATGAAATCAGTGCAGCGTTTCTGATCAATGAAGTGAGGAATAAAAAAACCCCAATAAAAACCGCTAATATGTTAATATTCTCAATCAGATTTTAGTTCAGATTTTGGGTAACACTTTACAATAAGGTTCATTAGTTAACTACCTTAGTTAACATGAACTAAGAACGAACAATACTTCTTCAGCATTTATTAATCTTAAATGTTAATTTCCACATTTACTAATACATTATTAAAATCAAAGGTTGTATTTGTTAACATTAGTTAATGCACTGTGAACTAACATGAACAATGAACAGCTGGATTATTAATAACTAACATTAACAAAGATGAATAAATACTGTAACAAATGTTTTGTTCATTGTTAGTTCATGTTAGTTACTACATTAATTAATGTTAACTAATGAACCTTTTTGTAAAGCGTTACCAAATTTTGTCAACAGTTTAATTTTAATTAGTTTTAGTAGTTGTTGTGTTTGCCATTTTTCTATGCCATCAAGCTTGAATATTTTATTCAAGTTAAATGTTTATTTCATGTTTTGGTAACACTTCACAAAGTTGCATTATGTACTAAAAAAAAGTTAACATTTCTACAGCATATTTATCTCATTTAATGTCACGTTCAACATTTACCAACACATTTTTAAGGGCAAAAGTTAACATTAATGCACTGTGAACATGAACAGCTATTTTACATTAATAAGTGTTCACAGTTAGATCGTGCTAGTTAACACAAGCCTGTTGTAAAGGGTTTGTTCACGCTCATCACAAACAGCAGAAGTGAAGAAAACATCCTGACACCGAGCGACTGAGAAATGAAAGTAAATCTAGCTTTATTGTACCTGTCATTAGAAGCTCAAGTTTCACTTTAAAGATAAAATAACTCTTCACAAACATCATTTACAATTAATGTCAGTCAGATTTCTATCAACACATTGAATGATTAAAACATGTTTGAACTAACGAAAGAATTAGCTTGTTTTCTGGTCACTTTCATGACAATAACCCGGTTTATTACCTTTTCATGTCTTTGAGTCTGTCCGCTCTTTCTTCAGGATGGGCTCGAGCTCCAGAGTTCCCTGAAAACAATGGAAATTTGAGATTAGAGTTCAAATAAAGAAACTTTCCTGGGGAAATAAATAAATAAATCACTCCTGCGTTCAGGAACAACCCGCAGAACCAGAAGAGCCGCTAGCGCTGAACACCGGTGAGCGTCTAGAAACAACCGCATCAGCTGAAGGAGGGAACAAGCACGGCACGAGACTCGAGACCGGAAGCAGCGTGACACACACTTCCTCTAGAGGGAGCGTTTATGACAACATGCCCACATGAATGAAAACACATTCTTTCAGTTCCACGAGATATTCAAGCTTTGTTCTGTTTGCCAGTCCATAACAGCACACTAACACACGAGTTATCAGTGACCTTGGAGAGAGGGATGAGCGCTGGGAACAGACGTGACACAGCCTTCACTTTGAGATAACACACGTTCAGTACAGATGTGTGTGTGTGTGTTCGGAGACGAGAGAGAGAAGCCTACTGCCATTACAGGTTTTAAACGGGTTATCTGCAGGGTTTAGAGCCAAATTTAAAGGATGAGTTCACTTCAGAATTAAGATTTCCTGATGATTTACTCTCCGCCTCCTCATCTAAGATATTCATGTCTTTCTTTCTTCAGTGGAAAAGAAATGAAGGTTTTTGAGGAAAACACTCCAGGATGTTTCTCCATATAGTGTCTTCAATGGGGTCCAGCGGGTCGAAGGTCCAGATGTGAGTTTCAGTGCAGCTTCAAAGTCTCGACACGATCCAGCCGAGGAATAAGAGTCTCATCTAGACAAACCAGCGGACATTTATAACAAAATAAACATTTATTATACTTTAACCACAAATGCTGGTCTTGCACTAGCTGTGATGTGCCACACATTACATAATCAGGTTGAAAGGTCACGCGTGACGTAAGCGGAAGTACAGACCTAGTGTTTACAAAGTGAACGTGCAAAAACTAAGTCAAACGGCATTTACAAAAAAATGCAAAACAACGACGTCGGACGATTTTGGAGGAGTTTTTCGCCCTACCGCAGTCCTTACGCCTACTCACGCTTGACCTTTCAACAAGACCAGCATTTGTGGTTAAAGTATAATAAATGTTTATTTTGTTATAAATGTCCACTGGTTTGTCTAGATGAGACTCTTATTCCTCGGCTGGATCGTGTCGAGACTTTGAAGCTGCACTGAAACTCACATCTGGACCTTCGACCCGCTGGACCCCATTGAAGACACTATATGGAGAAAATCCTGGAGTGTTTTCCTCAAAAACCTGCATTTCTTCTCCACTGAAGAAAGACATGAATATCTTAGATGACGAGGGGGAGAGTAAATCATCAGGACATTAAAATTTTTGCTAAAAAACTATAAAGCTTGCGATAAATAAAAAGCAAAACATGCAGAAATGAAGTGCAACAGTGCACAGAATAAGACAGAATAAAGCAGCGTTGAGAAGAGCAGAGCACATTTAAACTCAAGCTCAACACAGATGCAAATGCTGGAATATCTGAAGAATGTCGTCCCTCACCTGCAGCGTCAGCCTGGTGTTTCCCACGCTCAGACGTCTGCTATCAGAGAGAAGAACATCAGTCGTTAGACAGACGGAGCACACTCACATCTCACAGAGACTCAGGCCTGAACTCAAGCATTAGTGGGCGACCGATATCGACGGCCAACGTTAAGAGAGCAGGCGGCCGATATAAAGATCATATATATATATAGAATCATATTTTTGAGACGGCCTGGGCTGTGTCGGTGGAGCACTCGTGAGGGAGGTGGTGTTCAGAAGGCAAGACTCACCGAACTCTCCAGGCTGGAGGAACGAGACGGCGCTTCAGGCTGACGAGTGGATCTCTGATGCTGAGATGAAGGGTCGCCCGCATGCGCTCTGCGTTACAAACACAAGCTCTAATCCTTCAACCATGCAACACCAGAGCACAAATACGAGCTTAACCCTCATCCCGCACTTTATGACACATCTTTCCCTCACAGGATTTTTTTTTACCTTTAAATTACTAATGAATAATAAATAGTAATTTAAGAACATTCCTCACATTCTTTCAACTTAAATTCAAAATAACTCCAATTTCATGCATAACCCTTTTAATTCAGCTCAACATATCTTTCATTGGGTGTCTTTGCCGACCTCTTGTGGAAAATACATAATATAAGATGATATTTCATGACTCTAGATGGCCTTATAGCTCTATATGGAGCAAATGAGCTGTTCCTCTGGGTCCTGAAGTCAGTTTACTTCAGTGTGCATTCAGATACACATGTAGACATTATGAAATCATTTTTTGGTAAAGTTTTAGAATTTAAAGGTTTTTCTGTGTGTACTGAAGCATTCCTCGCATTCATAACGGGTCAAACTGAAGGAGAACAGGTTGAAAAGTAAGGATGTGTTTCAATCACAAAACTCTTAGAATCCTTTTTTGTCTGTGTCTGTGTGTGTGTGTGTGTGTGTGTGTGTGTGTGTGTGTGTGTGTGTGTGTGTATTCATGGTTCAAGTGTGACTAAAGTCTTAGACCCCCTCAAACACTCAAATGTAAAAAACCCTACAAACCTGGTTTTAGAAGAAATCCTTTTAGTTTCCGTCTTCTTGGTCTTCATTTGGTCTGCTTGAGGAAACACAACAGTAATAATGCGGTGAGGTGTGAGGAGTCTTTCTTTCTTTTATAAGGACACCACACATTAATCAACATTTCTGTAAATGTGCCAGTGTTAGCGGGCCGGCTAATGTTCAACTGCAGTCCTTTGGCAAGATTTTTGAAATAATAAGTACATTTCGAAGGACCTCATAACTCCATAAAGACAGCAATAACATCAGAAGAAGAGTTCTCAGCAACCTCGGTGTAAGAGTGAGGAGTGTGTGTTATGAGGAGCGCGTGTGAGTGTGCAGAGTGTGTGTTGTGAGGAGTGTGTGTGAGTGTGCGGAGTGTGTGTTGTGAGGAGCGCGTGTGAGTGTGAGGAGTGCGTGTTGTGAGGAGCGCGTGTGAGTGTGAGGAGTGTGTGTTATGAGGAGCGCGTGTGAGTGTGCGGAGTGTGTGTTGTGAGGAGCGCGTGTGAGTGTGAGGAGTGTGTGTTGTGAGGAGCGTGTGTGAGTGTGAGGAGTGCGTGTTGTGAGGAGCGCGTGTGAGTGTGAGGAGTGTGTGTTGTGAGGAGCGTGTGTGAGTGTGCGGAGTGTGTGTTGTGAGGAGTGTGTGTTACCGGCGTTCTCCTGCAGCTCGCTGTGGAAGCGCTCGCTCTGCTGGAGCAGGTCTTTCAGCCCGTCCAGGTCAGCGCCGCACGCCTCCTGAGCCTCACGGTTGGCCAGCACAGCCTTCTGGTGCTCCCCCAGGTAGAACAGCGCGTCACAGAAGCGGTAATGGCCCTGGAGGAGAGGAACATCACGGATACGGCCTTTATGAGTGAGAGTCGGACCGGAGTCTGGGATTGGGAGTCGGATACTTGTTATAAAATTTACATTTTGATTCCTCTTCTCGATTCCTTTGTGAGCGTTTCAATATGACTTGAAGTGCGAGACGACTGTCTTCAGTGTGCATCACTATATTGGGCAGCTCTTAAAGGGACAGCAGCCTAATATTCCTGATCTATAATAACACTAATATTCCTGATCAATAATAACACTAATATTCCTGATCTATAATAACACTAATATTCCTGCTATAATAACACTAATATTCCTGATCTATAATAACACTAATATTCCTGATCTATAATAACACTAATATTCCTGATCTATAATAACACTAATATTCCTGCTCTATAATAACACTAATATTCCTGATCTATAATAACACTAATATTCCTGCTATAATAACACTAATATTCCTGATCTATAATAACACTAATATTCCTGATCTATAATAACACTAATATTCCTGATCTATAATAACACTAATATTCCTGATCTATAATAACACTAATATTCCTGCTATAATAACACTAATATTCCTGATCTATAATAACACTAATATTCCTGATCAATAATAACACTAATATTCCTGATCTATAATAACACTAATATTCCTGCTCTATAATAACACTAATATTCCTGATCAATAATAACACTAATATTCCTGATCTATAATAACACTAATATTCCTGCTCTATAATAACACTAATATTCCTGCTCTATAATAACACTAATCAAATATCAAAAGAGAAAGAGAAAATCCACTCGTTCTTCACTGAATAACTTCTGTAACTATATTTGTAATGTATATTGTATTTATAAACTGCAGTGTTATTTTACATTTGATTACAGTTTCTGAACCTGAAAATCTTAAAACACTGTTTAGTTCAATCGTATCTTTGTTCAGTTGTGTCTGTTTGTTGTGATTGCTAATTTTTTATTTGTTCTTGTTTAATCACTGAGTGTTTATTGTCTTTAATGATGCTTGAAGTGTATATTAGTTCTGCTAGTTGTTCTTCTGTGGTGTTTTTAAACCACAGGCAAACGCTCCTTGTGTAAGAGTTCTTTAGCCTGATTGTGTTTGTGATATTCAGATACAATTACATGTTTTGCAATAAGACTAAATGTGAATGATATCAAAGTTGTTGTTTTTGACCATATTGGAATCGAAATTAGGAATTGATTCGAATCAGAATCAATAAGCAGAATCGAAACTGTTAAGATTCAACCGATCCCCGACCGTACCGGAGTCACAGCAGGGTCAGGGGTCAGGGGTCAGGGTCAGGGTCAGATCACTGTAAGCTGTAATGCGGACTCGTGCACTCTCTGTAAAGCTGCTTTGAAATGATGTGTATTGTGAAAAGCGCTGTACAAATAAACGTGAACTGAACTAAAGACTGATGATGATGATGATGACTCAGCGTTTACCTTGGCCCAGTCTGGCTGCAATATAATGGCTCTCTTTCCATCGCCGAGTGCTTTCCTGAAAACAACTCCCACAGTCAGTCTCACACACACGCTCCTCAGTAATGTGCATCGGAATAACAGAAATGACACTCACAGATATTTCTCAGAGCGAATCAAACACAGCGCTCTGTTCCCGTACAGGATGTGGTTATTAGGGCTGAAACAGAACGAGAGATGAACACTGGATTACAACAGGAGACGGGACAGGATTGGGAAGTAAAGCGGTGACGATGTTCCGGCTCTTACTGGTATTTGATGGCTTTAGTGTACCACTTCAGAGCCATGTCATACTTCTTTTTCTGGAACTGCTCATTTCCCTTGTTTTTCATATCGTCGCTTTTCTGGGATACAGTAAAAAAAGAAAACAATGTCTTATTTCTGCTAATACAGCAGATCTCCAACAATAATCATCAGTCAGTGACATAAGACGACCGTGATCTTCAAGTGTCTCACCGATAAACTCCAAGTGTCCGGCTCTGACTTGAGCTCGGCGATGGCTTTCTTCTTACTGCACGACACCACCTGAAGATACCGCGCATCTGTGGGACAGACGGTTATTACACACGTGTGCTTCAGCTCTGGACACAGACACAGATCACATGACTCTATGTGGACATATATCAGGCTCGGTACACAGAACTAAAGCTGTAAAATCTCCAGGAATCCCGTCAGTCGCTGCATTACTGTAATATTACAGGTTACAATTAACAACTGATTTATATGCAAATATGCAAAATTTAAATCACAAGATGCTTTATGATAATAACATTACAATCTTTTTTTTTTAATGGCATCATTTTGTTTCTACTCCAATTTGTTATTGAAATATAAACATTTAAATGGTGTCTGTCAAACATTTTTTCAGATTTATTCAAACAACATTAAAAGTACAGTAAAAGTATCATGAATATGTGCTATGGTGTGTATATGCATCAAAATGCTCTATCTAGAGTTATTTTTCTAGCTGACTCTGGAGTTTATTTCTCTGAGGTAAACATGGCGTCACGTGACACGGCTGTTAAAGCATAACACCTCTTCTGCAGGGCTCTACACTTACTTTTTGAACAAGGAGCACTGGTGCGCCTAAATAAAAAAATGTAGGAGCACAGACAAATATTTGGAGGCACAGTCATTTTTGTTGTATAAGTTTATCATTATAGTTTTATTATTAGAATCATTCAACAATTAAATTTACAATGCTCATTGTAAGGTTAAGAACATCAGACCAAAACTTTAAAACAAAAGATTTTCATTTAATTCTATTTTATCGTCATGTAGATTTCATTTATCATTGTATGTAGGCCCTATGTATGTTTCACATTTGATCTGAAATGAAGATCATGTCTGAGTCACTTTAGCCAAGCTTTGTAGCCTGGTCGTCTTGACCTCTTTCCAGCAGACAGACAATTTTCAGCACATTTTGTAGGATCAAACAGTTTCAGTTCCTCTGTGCCGATCCGAATTAGTAGGGCCCTATAAAATCCGTTTTATTTTTTCCCAAATTCCGTTTTATTTTTTCCCAAATTCCATTTTTTCCGTTTTAATTTTTGCAAATTCCGTTTTTTCCGTTTTAATTTTTGGGAATTCAGGTTTTTTTTTACCCTTTACTGTAATTTTAGTCGTAAAAAGAGTGTTTTTAATGTTAATGATTAAAATGTACACAAATAAAATAGGAATGACCCTAAATTTATTGAGGTAACAAACAAAATTCTCATTTTAAGAGATGTTAAATGTGGTTTGGTTTGTTTACATTAGTGAATGTATTAGGCTAACTAACATGAACCACGAGCAATACGTTTGTTACTGTATTTATTAATCTTTGTTAATCTTAGTTAACCCTAACCCTGTATTTTTAATGTTACTTCACACAGTGCATTAAGCTAACTAATGTTAACAAATACAACTTTTCATTTAAATAATGTAGGCTACTAAATGGTGAAATTAACATTAATAAAGATTAATAAATGCTGTAGAAGTGCAGTTTATTAATAGTTAATGTTAACTGATCTAGTTAACTAGAGTTTAATAAATGGAACCTTATAACCTAATAACCTTAAGTGTTACCGATTTTGTTATACACCGAACCGATTCAGTGTTGGACAGATCAGTTGTTTTAACCATTCATTAAAATGAATCGGTTCAAAGGAGTCATTAGTTCGCGAATCGGACGTATCATTAGCAGACTTGTACGCGTTGTGTGATTATCCCGGCAGTTTTAGGACATCGCACAAGATTTGTCAACACAGAAAACATTTCATCATTGGATATGTTTTGTTTAGTTTATTGAAAGTGTTTTTTATGTCAGCTGAATGGGCGGAACGCTTTTCAGAGAAGAAGGAAAGGTAAAAAAGTTTTTTTTTTTGCACAATTCACACACAGCGGTAGCCTAATTCAGGAAAAAAAATATCCGAATGCTCCACGTGAAATCTCGTTCTTCCGATCTTTTACCATTGTGTCAATTCTCAATTGATTTAGATTAATAAGCGCGAGGGAGTGAGAGAGAGCAAGACAGTTTGAAGACGCGCGCGCGACCGGTGAAGCAGTCGATTCTGTTCCCTATCGGAATTCCTGTTCCCTTTACACAATCATACTACAAGTCATGCGTAGTTGCCGAGTTACCATGCGTACCATCAGAACTGAATACGAGCAAGAAGCACAACAGGATATACGGGAAGCCAAAAGGTTAAAAAAGGATTGTATTTTTTCCCGAAATTTAAGCGGGTTTTTATTGTTTTTATTTTTAATATTTTAATCCAGATTATTTCTTTTCTAATTTAAAACGTTATTACAGATTTCAATGTAATGTTTATTAAGGCTTTGATTTATTAAGGTTTATTAAGGCTTTGACGCATGCGATGTCAGCAGACACGGCTCGTTCAGGGGGAACAGGAATTCCGGTAGGGAACAGAATCGACTGCTACACCGGGCCTCTCTCTCTGCTCGTTCTTTCAGTAATATGCGATTTTCCTCAGACATACGTTTTTCTCCCACACAAAAACAGAATTTTATTCCAAATATGTAAAATTCCGCGTTGACACTAAGTTAGATTCCGCGTTAATTTGCCAATTCCGCGATTCCGTCCGCGATTCCGTGATCGCGGAAATTATAGGGCCCTAAAATAGTTCGTGTGTGGGCACTGTAGTTTTTTATTTATTTATGAGGCTACACACTAGCTACTGAAGATTTAGGCCTAAATAACTGATCTCCCGGTAATATAGTGTCCTACTCTGCCCCTCCTCTCATGATGATGTATTTGCAGCTGTTTCTATAGAAAAATGCTGTGTCACTCGCACGAGTGCGCCCAAATATTTTTTCACGTTCGCACGCCGAAATATTTACTCGCATGTGCGAGTGAAATGGGCGCACTGTAGAGCCCTGTTCTGACTGAATGTTTCCTCGGGCAAACCTCATTCCACAGCCCGTCACACCCAGTTTAGGAGCAGCTCTTCTTCTTCTGTTAATTAGGAGTTTAGCGAGTACATGCTTGACCTTCACTAATGAAACACTCAAAGAACATTTGCATTTAAAGAAAGCGTTTCTATTATTTACACACTTTATAAAATGTCAATGTTTTCAATCTAATGCTTTTGCAAGACTTGACTCTGTGATGTAGTCATACACATAATTAACCATTTGCATAACTTTAACACAAGTTTCTCAAATAATAAAAGCCAAGAGAGCTTTTGCAGAAAAATGAGCCAATATCACAAACTATACATAATACAATATCTGTTTCTAACCTAGCCATTATAAATAAATAAATAAATAATATAATGTTATTTTTTTATTTTATCTATGTTGATTATCTGAAAAGTCAGATAGGATCATTACATCGAGAGACATATGGAGTGGGCCAGACATGATTTTGACCACTTCATTAAGTTCTTTTGTAGAAAACCTTTCTTTAAAGTGAATTTCGTTTTGTATAAATTGTATCTTAATTTTAATCGGTTTCATCAACCAATTGCCTAGATTTAATAAATATCGGCGCCGGCGCGATATTGCACTGTACGTGAACTGGAGCTCGTCTCATAAACTCATGAAACTCAGCGTATGGGCTACTTCACAAGCATGACATCATATATATATATCTCTCATATGAGCATTTCTCTCTATAGGCGCGTTCACTACATTTGGACATTTTTGTGTAGGCCTAATTATATTTATTAAACGTGTAGAATACTTTCCAAACCATTACATTTAGTATTATAAATGTTGTGTTCAGACGTTTATGATAAAAATAAAATAAATAAACATTAGAATAACTTTTAAAATGGAGGGAACACGGAGCAGTTTTGCCGTGAGCGGGAATGGAGACCCGGAGTGGATCAGGAGTGGATCAGGAGTGGAGTGATGACAGAAGAGAGCGTGAACACACCTTCCTAACTTAAGACCTATTCAAACTGAAATTAAGATATTTATTACACTGTTTGAGAAATGTAAGCCTTTTTACGGCCTTATAATTATGAAAAGTGAATTTAAGACATAAGGACAGGCGGGATCTCTGTAATTAACAGAAATCTGTCGTAGCGACGGAGAACTTGAATCCCTGGTGACATCATTCTCCAGCTGTGTTATTGACTGATTGGTTGAATCTCTGATTGATGGATTACATGAGACACGACTGATTTCAGGAAGTTGTTCTGAATCTTTCAACTTTCCTTCTGATGTTCATTGATGTTTATTTGCTGCTGTAACTAGTAATAAAGAGGAGGAGATGATCGGTTCATCTGTCACACACATTAAACACACATTTACTGACTGAATTTACTGATGAAACTGACAGGATTTGAAAGATGAGATTGTTTCATATCAGAAGTATCAAAGATTATTATTGGATGGCAGGAGATACAGAGAATGTTTAGTGAAGTTTAAACGCATCAGCATCTAAAATATCAACCTTGAGATTAAAGAATCAATATCGGTTCATCAAAATGAGAACGATTAAAATCGATAAATTAGTATGTTCCACCCAGCCCTACTCTCTCGCTCCGTGAGGTCGTTGATGGACATGAAACTCACACTCGTTGAAGACGAAGCGCAGCGTGCGGTAGCGGATCTCCACTGAGCCGAGATCCAGCAGCTTCTGACGCACACCAGGAACTCCAGAGTCCAGCAGCCACGCGATCGCCTCAGACAGACAATCCTCCTGCTGCACACACACACACACAGAGATTACACAAACAATCCTCCTGCTACACACACACACAGGGCTCCCACACCTCGGTTAACTTCAAATTCAAGGACTTAATGTGGCGACACATTTTAAGTGAGAGCAAGGTTACATTGTGTTACCTTGTAAGATACATTGTTACAGTTTTGCGTGTGTGAACGTCATGGCAACGTATAACACAAAGTACCTCACACGGGAAACAATGAACATAACGCGTAAATGTGCGTAACTAACGTAAATCAAGCAAGCTAGTGCGCATGGGCCACGGAGTGTTGGTGTAATAACACATTAGCGGACCGGAGGGAATATGGAATTTTTTCCAGAAAACTTCTCGCACAAAATAAGTTCAAGGACGTGTATCTGTGAGCGTTTCATTTCAAAAACTTTCCAGGGCCTTGAATGATTTTTTTCAGATTCACAAACTTCCAAGTATTTCCAGGACCCGTGGGAGCCCTGAGTCCAGGTGTGCTGAAGGGACACTCCTCACGCCCACCCCGATGTCCTGTACATGACTCTCTCTCTGCACAGAAACACTGAAACTCGACACACTGACAGATAAAGCAGCACAATGAAGCTTCTCACGGTCATCTCTGTTCTCATGCAAATGAACGGCCAGAACACATTAAGGGTTTTCTGTCTTCTGTTTGAACGGTGTGTGTTAGCGGCCCCTAAGTTAATAACTAATGATCTTTACAACGGAAGTGAATCAATCAAAACTAACTATATCTGGACAATAACTTTATTCTAGATCTGCTGTAAAGCCTAAACAATCTCTGTTACTGTAATCTCCTGTTATCACTGTAAAGCTGCTGTGAAACATCTATATTGGTAAAGCGCTGTATAAATGAAGGAGACTTGACGGTCACTAGGCCTGTCGTGATTGTTAAATAACCGTCTCGGACAATAACTCATCTCTGCGAGGGCATCTAATGGCACTGAGTGGCTGTCGCTCGTGGAAAACCACACGCAGCGATCGTCACATGATCCGTACGACTGAAGACAAACCATGTGAGAAAAACACTCATGTTTAACTACATTTCCCGTGTGAGCTTCACTGGAGCTGCGTGATTCCGGATGAGTGGAAAATCACGTTTTTTGGGGTTAAAAAAAAAAAAGATCATTATTGTGAATAGACAACTAGCTAAACAAAGTAACGTCATTTACTAGAGGTTCTGACAAAATGTTAATAACTGCAGTCAATTTAAAATAATAATTATTATTAATCCATGGATGATTCATTGACTCACTCATAAAGACTTCACTTGCTTCATTAACAGTGTCCGCCGCGTCATTAATCCTCTCCCGTGGCCTCATGGGATTGTAAAGTGTCCATCGTTTGCGCACTTCAGAATCTCACCCGTACTAGTAGGTCATCCGGGGACTTTGACTATTTGTTTTAATACTATGTATTCAGACATACTAAGTTGA
Source organism: Abramis brama (assembly GCF_963993115.1). Taxonomy (NCBI): domain Eukaryota; kingdom Metazoa; phylum Chordata; class Actinopteri; order Cypriniformes; family Leuciscidae; genus Abramis; species Abramis brama. The sequence continues at coordinate 29,134,640 of NC_139987.1, read as the reverse complement.
CTACTTGTGTCATTGTAGGATGCATCATTGTTTTTGAACAAATCTCTTACCAAATGATTCAATGACAAATACATGTTTTTAACAGTCACTTGTCGCCACCTACTGGTGTAACGATGTAATTAATAGTCTTTATTTAAAGCAGAGTTACTTTCAGAAGGCGATTTATTCCATTCTGATCGCAACCGGAGACATCAGTGTTTATATGTGAGCTATTAACTTTTATCCAGTACTTCTGTGCTAATCTGAAGTGCTGTAAAACAGAAATAATGATACTGTGTGGCTGGAAAGTTTCATATCCATACATGACAACGGCTCTCTCTGGATCAGAACGCAGATCTGAATGTTCGCTGTGATCGTACTCGTCAAAGGTTTAAAGGTGACATATTATGCCCTTTTCACCAGATGTAATATAAATCTCTGGTGTCCCCAGAATGTGTCTGTGAAATATCAGCTCAAAATATCAGCTCATTTATTATAGTTTGTCAAATTTGCCCCTTTTTTGGGTGTGAGCAAAAACATGCTGTTTTTGTGTGTGTCCCTTTAAAGGACATATTGCAGGTTAAAAAAAAAATCAAAATGAATATATAACCGTGTATGAAAATATCATATGAAAAGATAATGCAGGATTTAAAATGTTTTAAAACGACATAAGGACACCAATTTAGTAGATAAAGTGAGCGTTTCTTTGACTGCTCGTACAAACCGTTTTTTCAACATTGCGTCATTTTACGTCACATGAGGGAGACATTGAGATGTGTATTCAGTAAGAGCGGTCGTGAGTCGGTGTGTTTTCAGTAGTTTTTGTATTTCAATTTATCATCGTCATGGTAAATTATTGTGTTTGTGGAGCTTGCAGAAACTCCAGCCTGTCAGGACATCGAGTCCACCGGTTTCCTAACAAGAAAAAGGACGGTGCTATCTATCTGTCGTGCCTGGGCGCGGATTGTGCAGGTGAAGAGACGGGATTTCTCTTCCGCATCGGCTTCGGAAAACGAAAACTGAGCTACTCGTTATTGTGTTTGTGTGGACCGTTTATCAGTTTGGACCAGTGCAGCGTGAGCCTGATCAAGCGACACTGTTACTGCGAGATCCAGTAAATAAAGCATTTGAATTCGCCACTGAAGTAATAACATCGCTGCGAGATCTAGTGAGAAACATTCACGTCTCCGTTATTAACGGATCAAACAGCGCTGACGTGGAAACCAGGAATAAACTGTGCAATGAATGAACTATCCAGTGTCCACAGATCAGCAACATTCACCATGGATTTACTGTAGTAACACTACTGTCTGCAACCATGGACGTTTGGCAGGAATAGTAGGATAAAATGCTTTCAATTTACATTACGTCAGTTTTATTTTGACATTATAAATACAATTGCTGCCCTCAAATGTTAATCTGAACTAAAATAAACCTGTTTATACTATCAATATTACATTTCATTTTGTCCAAGGAGCTGTTTTCTTTTATTTGCTTCTAAGAAGAGTCAAGTATAGCTCCATCATTGCTCAAAGCAAAAAAAAAAAATCATATTTATGATGTTAGTTTTAATAAATAAATAAAAAAAATTATTCAAAGAAATTTCAAGGAAACGTATCTATAAGCTAACACTGGTCTCTCACCAAGACACCTGTTCTTCATCTCCTCACACCACAACTCAATTAGTCTCCTCTGACCGTTGTTCTGTCTAACATTACTCCTGGCCTGTCCCTGCTCTCTTGGCTGCCTAGCAGGCTCATGTATAGCTGTGCTCCGTCATACGAGTATATGTATGAACAATTTCCTCAGCGTCCGAAACGTCTTGCGATCCATCATTTCCCTGTTGTTTGAATCGACCGCTCTCCCTCGTGCGACGTCACGCCCATTTTCAGATGCGGAAGTAAAATTTTCTCACAAAAACGACTCCAGAAGCCACTGTAGCGCATTTAGAAGTTTTTTTTAAAGAAAATCTAGTTCCTACATTATTTTTCTATACATTGACTCATTGGGTCTTCTAACCTGCAATATGCCCTTTAAATGCAAATGAGCTTTAGCAGAAGAGGGCGGAGTCTTTACACGAGCTTCAGAAACTCCGGCAATAACAGAACAGGCCAATATCACTCATCCAGAATCTTAGAGTCACCAGTAGCGAGTGCAGCCTTACGGAGAGACTCAGGAAGAGCTTCTGAATGTTAGTGGAGACATTTCTGTAGTTGTTGTGGAGTTACACTGATCATCTCATCATCATGTTTCACTTCTCCACAAGTGTCCTCAGTTCCTGAGGTCTTTATAAGACAGCGGTGACATGTTCTGGTCAATAGTGTTCAGTGCTCGTCTGAGCTCAACCACAGAACAGCTTCAGGCTTTGCTGGATCTTTATCAGTGCGTTAGAACTGGTCTCTGTTGTCGCTCGTGGAACCAAATGTCGGCTGGTGTGTGTAAACGTGCAGATTAAGGGCCGGTAATATTATAATAAGATCCTCTTCATACGTCAGAAGGGGAGAGAAATCTGATCGCCACTACAGCACTTACACGTGATAGGTCCCCTTTAATAGACAGAGCAGAATCCCTGTCATTCAAGAGCAAGATTGCATGCATGCGTGCGTGTGTGTGTGTGTGAATCAAGATCAGTGCCATTATATGGACTCGCAGTGATGGATTATTGTCCTAAACCCTTCCTGTGTGTTTCTCTGAAGAAAGAAAGTCATATACATCTGGGATAGCACAAGAGTGAGGGAATGATGAGAGAGTGTTGACTTCCGGGTGGAGAATCTCTTTAAAGGGTTAGTTCACCCAAAAATGAAAGTTCTGTCAGTAATTACTCGCCCTCATGTCATCCAAACCCGTTCATCTTCGGGACACAAATGAAGATATTTCTGATGAAATCCGATGGCTCGGGGGGGCTCCATTGACAGCTATTTAACTAACACTTTGAAGGCCCAGAAAGGTAGGAAAGACACTGTTAAAATAGTCCATGTGACTACAGTGGTTCAACCTAAATTTTATGAAGCAACGAGAATACTTTCCATGCGCCAAATATAAACAGAAGCCCCCACTGATCACCGGGTCTCATCAACAAGATCTCGTGTCCCGAAGATGAACGAAGGTCTGACAGGTCTGGAACGACATGAGGGAGAGTAATGTGGGAATGCAAATTTGTTAAAATGTTTAATTTAGGTTTACATTGAATTTAGCATGTTAAGGTTAGGTATAAATTATGATTATCAGAGTTTTATAAGCAAAAGACTCTGGTCAGTCCTGTTTTACTGAAACTCTTGGAGTTTGTGTTTTAGCAAGAAAGTCCAGCCAGTCCTGTACTCGGGTCTCAGTGTTTGAATAGATATGCTGAGTGGATTAGGGTGGGCAATGCTCTCAGTCTAAAACCAGTTCCTAAACCTGTCTTTTTCTGTTCCTGCCCCTAAATGTATATAAACTGTAAGCGAACATTCACGTCAGGCTTGGTGACTGCAGCTGCCGACAGCTCGTGTCCTCAATAAAGAAACCTGCTGAAGAAACAACCAAGTCTCCTGGTCTTTCGATTCTAAGTTCACAACAGTAATTACTGGCAGAAGAAAGGCTTACGGCAGCGTACCAAGGTGAAGAGTCTGCTCAGCGACACCACGGCTCGGGCTTTCCTCTCCATGTCCCTGTGAGACAGCTGAGCAAAACAAGACATGTGATCAGAACCGAAGACTCAGTGAAGGACGAGCGTGAGCTTCGTCAGGACGGATACGTACGCCTTGCTCCATCGCCTCCAGGATACTCTCCAAGATCTCGATCTTCTCCAGCCTCTTCAGACTCAGATCGTTCGACACACTGAAAGATAGAACAGCGCAATGAAGCTTCTCTAATCCTCACGGTCAACCAAACACTGTTATCGTGTGAATGAACGGCCGGAACACATTAAAAGTTTTCTGTTTTCTGTGAGAACGGTGTCGTGTTAGCGGCCGCTAAGTTAGTAACTAATGATCTTCGCAATGGAAGTGAATCAATCAAAATCTGGACAATAACTTTATTCTAGATCTGCTGTAAAGCCTAAACAATCTCTTACTGTAATCTCCTATTATCTCTGTAAAGCTGCTGTGAAACATCTCTATTGTTAAAGCGCTGTATAAATGAAGGAGACTTGACTTTATTATTGATTTGTCTGAATCAGATCTCTCTGAAGCGACTCACTTGGAGTCCAGAAAGCCCATCTCGACGGCCCAGAAGGTGGTGGGGTGGTTCTCCTGCTGTCGGAGGAGAATATGCCACCAGAACACGGACACGTGCATCAGGTGACCCACGAGCTTCTTCACCTCCGGCTTTATCTTCACCCACCGCTCATATATGACGTCTAGAGCACAGCAACACAGAAACATCTGCCAAACTGCTCATTAATCACACACACCGTCACACACACACACACACACACACACACACACTCACCGGGCGGCTCCATGTGAATGAACGGGAACTGGTTCTGATAGATCTGAGGGAAAACAGAGTGAATCATGGGTGTGTTCAGTACAGTGAGTCACTGAATCACTTGATCTGAATCATGACTCTATTGTCTTTAAAGCAGAATTTGAACTTCTCCTAGTTTGCATCACTGATTCAGTTTAATAAATAAAGTTGACTTGACATCTGAATTCTACTCACAATCTTGGTTCTGTGTCGCTTAACATCTACTCCTCCTCCTCCAGATCCGAGTCCTCTATGTCTGACATTCTGATTCAAAAACAAAAACATGAAAATCATCTTCATTACAGATTATTCATATCGAGTATTGCATTTAATCTTACGATTCGTACTGGTTACTATCCCTTATCGTGTGTATTTAATGTTT
>NC_139987.1:29062333-29122333 GCF_963993115.1 Abramis brama | reverse complement strand
TTCTGAGAAATAAAGTCAGAATTGCGAGATGTAAACTCGCAATTGTGAGATAAAGAGTCGCAATTATCTTTTAAAATGTTTTATTCTGTGGCGGAAACAAGCTTCCATAATGTATTCTTCTTGAGAAAAAAAAGTATGGATGTGTGTGTGTGTGTGTGTGTGTGTGTGTGTGTGAAACTCCAGTCCGCACGGGGGCAGCACTGCACAGCGCTCCTCAGAGACTAACCCGCATCAGAGAGAGAGAAGTGACATTTTTGTATTATTTATCATCTGATTATTTCAACACTGTCGGATCGATCGAAGCTCTTACCGTTATCGAAGCAGAAGCAGAAGCAGAAGCAAGGATCTGTTAATGTGTAGATGATGGTGGAAAACTCTCCTTCTCCTCTCCCCGAGAGAGCGATCTACGGGTTCGTGCTGTTCTTGGGCTCTCACTGCGGGTTCTGTACGTCTCTCCTACATCTATACCGATCACACTATAAACATGTTCATATGTGTGTCCGACGGCTCGTTCTTCTCCAATACATGTTTGATATGTATTTATTAACATCTTAAATTAGTACTTGTCAAGAGCCACTTGACTTTTGTTCTTTATTTTTGGCTCATTAGTTTGATGCTCATTTGTAAGTCGCTTTGAATAAAAGCATTAATAAATATAAGTTTAAAACATTTCAAATTAAGAAAGTGTTTAAACCAGTGAGAAATTATCATAAAAATGACTTTTTTACGATTTTGTCATACTTACCTGTAGTCAGACTATAATAATTAGATTTGAGTATAACGCTGTAACACCAATGACATTCAATAATTTCAATAAACTTTATGATCCAAACATCTTATAATAACTGGGAAAGTCACTTCTTACTCTCAACTTTGATCACGGAAGTGTTTTTCCAAACTTTTTTTAATAAGGGGTTTACATTAAAAACACTAATGAAAAAAATCACAGTATAAGCATGATCAATTTCTTGACTATTTGAAGTATTTTTCATGATTAATACAATTAAATGACAGGTTTGTCAAGTCGCCTTTATTTCTATAGCGCTTTATATACGATACAGATAGTTTTAAAGCAGTTTTACAGTGATAACAGTGATGATTCAGCTCTGCTGTAAAAAGACGATAGTAAACAGGCATTATTCAGTGTGTTGAACATGAGGTGTTGTTGTGTGTTTGCTCCTGGTAGTGCTGTATGTGGTGTGGGCTTCTGTTCCTGACGACTGGCTTCATTCTGCCGGATTGACTTACTGGCCTCAGAAGTGAGTGAAACTCTTGTGTTGTGTTGAGATCTCAGCGTAGGCGAGACTAATGCCCTGTTCACAGATACTGGGCTCTGGCGGCTCCCATTTACATGCTGGTCACTTTAACCACCTGCTTCGTGCTGCTGTTCGGGGTCAATATGATGAACACGGCTCCACTTGCTTCAGTGGACAACATCACAGGTGAACATCACATTCACAACATCACAATCACAACATCACAATCACAACATCACAGGTGAACATCACATTCATCACATCACAGGTGAACATCACATTCACAACATCACAGGTGAACATCACAATCACAACATCACAGGTGAACATCACAATCACAACATCACAATCACAACATCACATTCACAACATCACAATCACAACATCACAGGTGAACATCACATTCATCACATCACAGGTGAACATCACATTCACGTCACAGGTGAACATCACATTCACATCACAGGTGAACATCACATTCATCACATCACAGGTGAACATCACATTCACGTCACAGGTGAACATCACATTCACATCACAGGTGAACATCACATTCATCACATCACAGGTGAACATCACATTCATCACATCACAGGTGAACATCACATTCACGTCACAGGTGAACATCACAATTTACATCACAGGTGAACATCACATTCATCACATCACAGGTGAACATCACATTCACATCACAGGTGAACATCACATTCACATCACAGGTGAACATCACATTCATCACATCACAGGTGAACATCACATTCACATCACAGGTGAACATCACATTCATCACATCACAGGTGAACATCACATTCATCACATCACAGGTGAACATCACATTCACGTCACAGGTGAACATCACATTCATCACATCACAGGTGAACATCACATTCATCACATCACAGGTGAAACATCACATTCACAACATCACAGGTGAACATCACAATCACAACATCACAGGTGAACATCACAATCACAACATCACAATCACAACATCACATTCACAACATCACAATCACAACATCACAGGTGAACATCACATTCATCACATCACAGGTGAACATCACATTCACGTCACAGGTGAACATCACATTCACATCACAGGTGAACATCACATTCATCACATCACAGGTGAACATCACATTCATCACATCACAGGTGAACATCACATTCACATCACAGGTGAACATCACATTCACATCACAGGTGAACATCACATTCATCACATCACAGGTGAACATCACATTCATCACATCACAGGTGAACATCACATTCACAACATCACAGGTGAACATCACAATCACAACATCACAATCACAACATCACAATCACAACATCACAGGTGAACATCACATTCATCACATCACAGGTGAACATCACATTCACGTCACAGGTGAACATCACATTCACATCACAGGTGAACATCACATTCATCACATCACAGGTGAACATCACATTCATCACATCACAGGTGAACATCACATTCACATCACAGGTGAACATCACAATCACAACATCACAATCACAACATCACATTCATAACATCACAATCACAACATCACATTCACAACATCACAATCACAACATCACAATCACAACATCACAGGTGAACATCACATTCACATCACATTCACATCACAGGTGAACATCACATTCACAACATCACATTCACAACATCACATTCATAAAATCACAATCACAACATCACATTCACAACATCACAATCACAACATCACAGGTGAACATCACATTCATCACATCACAGGTGAACATCACATTCATCACATCACAGGTGAACATCACATTCACATCACAGGTGAACATCACATTCACATCATCACATTCACATCATCACATTCACATCATCACATTCACAACATCACATTCACAACATCACAGGTGAACATCACATTCACATCACAGGTGAACATCACAATCACAACATCACATTCATAACATCACATTCACAACATCACATTCACAACATCACATTCACAACATCACATTCACAACATCACATTCATAACATCACATTCACAACATCACATTCATAACATCACAATCACAACATCACAGGTGAACATCACAGGTGAACATCACATTCATCACATCACAGGTGAACATCACATTCACATCACAGGTGGACATCACATTCACAACATCACATTCATAACATCACAATCACAACATCACAGGTGAACATCACATTCACAACATCACAATCACAACATCACAGGTGAACATCACATTCATCACATCACAGGTGAACATAACATTCACATCACAGGTGAACATCACAATCACAACATCACAATCACAACATCACAATCACAACATCACAGGTGAACATCACATTCACAACATCACAATCACAACATCACAAGTGAACATCACATTCATCACATCACAGGTGAACATCACATTCATCACATCACAGGTGAACATTACATTCACATCACAGGTGAACATCACATTCACAACATCACAGGTGAACATTACATTCACATCACAGGTGAACATCACATTCACAACATCACATTCACAACATCACATTCACAACATCACATTCACAACATCACATTCACAACATCACATTCACAACATCACAGGTAAACATCACATTCATAACATCACAATCACAACATCACAGGTGAACATCACATTCACAACATCACATTCACAACATCACATTCACAACATCACATTCACAACATCACAGGTGAACATCACAATCACATCATCACAGGTGAACATCACAATCACAACATCACAGGTGAACATCACAGGTGAACATCACAATCACAACATCACAGGTGAACATCACATTCATAACATCACATTCATAACATCACAGGTGAACATCACAATCACAACATCACAGGTGAACATCACATTCATAACATCACATTCATAACATCATATTCATAACATCACATTCATAACATCACAATCACAACATCACATTCATAACATCACAGGTGAACATCACAATCACAACATCACATTCACAACATCACAGGTGAACATCACATTCATAACATCACAGGTGAACATCACATTCACAACATCACAGGTGAACATCACATTCACAACATCACATTCATAACATCACAGGTGAACATCACATTCACAACATCACATTCATAACATCACAGGTGAACATCACAATCACAACATCACAGGTGAACATCACAATCACAACATCACATTCATAACATCACAGGTGAACATCACAATCACAACATCACAGGTGAACATCACATTCATAACATCACAGGTGAACATCACAATCACAACATCGCAGGTGAACATCACATTCATAACATCACAGGTGAACATCACAATCACAACATCACATTCATAACATCACAGGTGAACATCACATTCACAACATCACATTCATAACATCACAGGTGAACATCACAATCACAACATCACAGGTGAACATCACAATCACAACATCACATTCATAACATCACAGGTGAACATCACAATCACAACATCACAGGTGAACATCACATTCATAACATCACAGGTGAACATCACAATCACAACATCGCAGGTGAACATCACATTCATAACATCACAGGTGAACATCACAATCACAACATCACATTCATAACATCACAGGTGAACATCACATTCACAACATCACATTCATAACATCACAGGTGAACATCACAATCACAACATCACAGGTGAACATCACATTCACAACATCACATTCACAACATCACAATCACAACATCACAGGTGAACATCACATTCACAACATCACAGGTGAACATCACATTCACAACATCACAGGTGAACATCACAATCACAACATCACATTCACAACATCACATTCATAACATCACAGGTGAACATCACAATCACAACATCACAGGTGAACATCACAATCACAACATCACAGGTGAACATCACATTCACAACATCACAATCACAACATCACAGGTGAACATCACAATCACAACATCACAGGTGAACATCACATTCACAACATCACAGAAGTAAATAATCAGACATTAAATATTGATCTGAGTCTAAATATTTTGTTAGATCTTTAAACGCAAAGCTTTGCGGAGAGAGCAGTTTCAGCGGCAAGATCAAACTAGACAGACCTTTAAGAGATACGGTTTACAGTCATAACACTTATTACACAGCATTTCACCAAAATAAATAATTATGGGGATAAGATATATTGATTTCACATTAATCGTGGCACCAGCTGTGTGTGTGTGAAACAAGAGTGATTAGTGTGGACACTGCATTACCATGAGCCTCAGTTTTTTGTGATATCACCTTTTAAATTTGCAACACAACTTGGTTAGACACGTGGCTTCGACTTTCTAGCAATTTTAGAGTCCAATTTTTTTTTTTAAATATATATTTTGTATAAAATAAAAAATGCGTAGTTCAGTGGGTTTGCTTTACAGTAAACTTAAACTTCTATGACTTCTTTACACTTTCATAAATTCCACACTTTTTATATTCCAAAGCATTCATAAATTACCATTTACATTCAGATCTGTGCTCAAAAAGAAGAGGTGAAGAGATTAAAACATCTTGCATTGATAAATGAAATGATTTCTGGTTCATTGTTTGTCTAGACCACTATGCCAAGAGTCAGCGCACGGAAGAGGATCAAGAAGGAGCGATTCCCACATTTCCCAGACTCAGAGACGTTCCCATCGGTGAAATAAACCGTGTGTTTTACCTGGATCCCCGCGAGCACTGAGTGTGTGTGTGTGTGTGTGTGTGACGAATAAACTGTGTGTTTTACCTGGATCCCTGCGAGCACTGTGTGTGTGACGAATAAACCGTGTGTTTTATCTGGATCCCTGCGAGCACGTGTGTGTGACGAATAAACCGTGTGTTTTATCTGGATCCCTGCGAGCACTGTGAGTGTGTGTGTGTGTGTGTGTGACGAATAAACCGTGTGTTTTATCTGGATCCCTGCGAGCACGTGTGTGTGTGTGTGTGTGGTGTGTGTGGTGTGTGTGTGTGTGTGTGTGTGTGTGTGTGTGTGTGTGTGAGAGAGAGTGTGTGAGAGTGTGTGTGTGTGACGAATAAACCATGTATTTTATCTGGATTGCCGCAAGCACTGTGTGTGAGTGTGTGTGTGATGAATAAACCGTGTGTTTTATCTGGATCGCCGCGAGCACTGAGTGTGAGTGTGAGTGTGAGTGTGTGTGTGTGTGTGTGTTTTATCTGGATCGCCGTGAGCACTGAGTGTGTGTGTGAGTGTAAGTGTGTGTGTGTGACGAATAAACCGTGTGTTTTATCTGGATCCCCGCGAGCACTGAGTGTGTGTGAGTGTGTGTGTCTCTGTCATCAGGCCAGGCGTGTGTCGTTTGCTCAGGGTTTAGATGATCAGATCCATCAGAGGTGTGTGACAGGCCTGAGATCTGACTGTCAGGTGAACCTGAGCGGGCCGTCGTGACCCCGCTGACCCCTGATGGAGTCGTGGATATGAAGACATTAAATAAAGCTTACATTTTTATTTTTTAAGTCCATAAAACTGCGTTTTCACATCTTTCTCAAACACCAAGCTCCTGATGCGATTATTGCTGTTGTGCTCGTCATGTTGTGTGGCTGTTTGGTCAGACCGTGACCTCTGTGACCTCTGTGACCTCGGGCTAGAAGTGAAGCGGTCATCATCTCACTATCTGCACATCATCTCTTCAGTCCGTCTGCAGAAGGTGTGTGTTCCTGCCCGTCTGCACCTGATGACCCTCATGAGCAAACACACCGGTGTCAGGTGACCTGTGACCCTTGACCCCGCGACCCCACCACCGTCGCCTGCAGAAAAACTGACTACTCTAGTTTTCCTTTTCTCAAGTTTGTTTTATTAGAATATTATGGAAGCTTGTTTCTGCCACAGATAAATAATAAAAAATACTTATCTCACAATTATGACTTTAGATATAAATATAAACTCGGAATTCAAAAGAAAAAAGGTCCTAATGATGAGATAAAAAGTCATAATTACTTTTTTAATTTAGTGGTGGAAACAAGCTTTCATTAGATCCTTATTAATGTTTCTTTGCATTATTCTGCGGTTTAGCCATCAATATTCTAAAAACCTGTTTTTAAAGTTTGTACACTTATAATTATTAATAAATGATGGAGGATACTAATGCATATTGAGCAATTTATGTTTTTATTAGTGTTTAGATTTCAGCAGAACTATAGCGCTTTATACACTACATTGTTTCAAAGAAGCTTCACGGTAATAAATGTGAAAATAATACTAATGATATTATGGAAATGGTAACACTTTAAATAAGGTTAATTAGTTAACATTAATAAACGTATTTACTAACATGAACTAACACTGAGCAATACATTAATTACAGTATGGGTTAATCTTTGTTAATGTGAATTAATAATACAGCCGTTCATTGTTTGTTCATGTTAGTTCACAGTGCAGTAACTAATGTTAACAAATACAACCTTTGATTATAATAATGTATTAGTAAATGTTGAAGTTACTATTAACTAAGATGAATAAATGCTGTAGAAGTATTGTTCATTATTAGTTCATGTTAACTAAGGTTGTTAACTAATGAACCGTATTGTAAAGTGTTACCATGGAAATAACATCCAAATGAAACACGATCAGGTTAACAACACCAGCCCTAAAGACATTCCCAGATGTGGGATGAAGAGAACGGATGTTCCTCGGATCAAAGGCGTGTTTTCTCTGTGATGGAGTTCATGAGCAGATCTGGCCTGAAAGAGTTAGTTCACCCAAAAATGAAAATTACCCATGATTTACTCTCCCTCAACTCATCCTAGGTGTATATGACACTCTTCTGTCAGACGAACACAATCAGAGTAAAACATGTGCTGGCTCTTCCCAGCGTGCGCTTAGGCGTGAGTGGACTGCGTTTGGCCGGAAGCTAGAATTGAACTTTGTAATGTGTTAAATATGGATATTTCACTTACACAAACACGTGGCTTTGCTTCAGAAGGACTTTATTAACCCCCGGAGCCTGTGGAGCACTTTTATCATGGACAGATGCACTTTTATGATGGACAGACGCACTTTTATCATGGACAGATGCACTTTTATGATGGATAGACGCACTTTTATGATGGATAGATGCACTTTTATGATGGATAGATGCACTTTTATCATGGACAGATGCACTTTTATGATGGACAGACGCACTTTTATGATGGATAGATGCACTTTTATGATGGATAGATGCACTTTTATCATGGACAGATGCACTTTTATGATGGACAGACGCACTTTTATCATGGACAGATGCACTTTTATGATGGACAGACGCACTTTTATCATGGACAGATGCACTTTTATGATGGATAGATGCACTTTTATCATGGACAGATGCACTTTTATGATGGATAGATGCACTTTTATCATGGATAGATGCACTTTTATGATGGACAGACGCACTTTTATCATGGACAGATGCACTTTTATGATGGATAGATGCACTTTTATCATGGATAGATGCACTTTTATGATGGACAAATGCACTTTTATCATGGATAGATGCACTTTTATGATGGACAGATGCACTTTTATCATGGACAGATGCACTTTTATCATGGACAGATGCACTTTTATGATGGACAGATGCACTTTTATCATGGACAGATGCACTTTTATCATGGACAGATGCACTTTTATGATGGATAGATGCACTTTTATGATGGACAGATGCACTTTTATGATGGACAGATGCACTTTTATCATGGACAGATGCACTTTTATCATGGACAGATGCACTTTTATGATGGATAGATGCACTTTTATAATGGACAAATGCACTTTTATCATGGACAGATGCACTTTTATCATGGACAGATGCACTTTTATGATGGATAGATGCACTTTTATGATGGACAGATGCACTTTTATGATGGACAGATGCACTTTTATGATGGACAGATGCACTTTTATCATGGATAGATGCACTTTTATCATGGACAGATGCACTTTTATGATGGATAGATGCACTTTTATGATGGACAGATGCACTTTTATCATGGACAGATGCACTTTTATGATGGACAGATGCACTTTTATCATGGACAGATGCACTTTTATGATGGATAGATGCACTTTTATGATGGATAGATGCACTTTTATGATGGACAGACGCACTTTTATGATGGATAGATGCACTTTTATGATGGATAGATGCACTTTTATCATGGACAGATGCACTTTTATGATGGACAGACGCACTTTTATCATGGACAGATGCACTTTTATGATGGACAGACGCACTTTTATCATGGACAGATGCACTTTTATGATGGATAGATGCACTTTTATCATGGACAGATGCACTTTTATGATGGATAGATGCACTTTTATCATGGATAGATGCACTTTTATGATGGACAGACGCACTTTTATCATGGACAGATGCACTTTTATGATGGATAGATGCACTTTTATCATGGATAGATGCACTTTTATGATGGACAAATGCACTTTTATCATGGATAGATGCACTTTTATGATGGACAGATGCACTTTTATCATGGACAGATGCACTTTTATCATGGACAGATGCACTTTTATGATGGACAGATGCACTTTTATCATGGACAGATGCACTTTTATCATGGACAGATGCACTTTTATGATGGATAGATGCACTTTTATGATGGACAGATGCACTTTTATGATGGACAGATGCACTTTTATCATGGACAGATGCACTTTTATCATGGACAGATGCACTTTTATGATGGATAGATGCACTTTTATAATGGACAAATGCACTTTTATCATGGACAGATGCACTTTTATCATGGACAGATGCACTTTTATGATGGATAGATGCACTTTTATGATGGACAGATGCACTTTTATGATGGACAGATGCACTTTTATGATGGACAGATGCACTTTTATCATGGATAGATGCACTTTTATCATGGACAGATGCACTTTTATGATGGATAGATGCACTTTTATGATGGACAGATGCACTTTTATCATGGACAGATGCACTTTTATCATGGACAGATGCACTTTTATGATGGATAGATGCACTTTTATGATGGACAGATGCACTTTTATGATGGACAGATGCACTTTTATGATGGACAGATGCACTTTTATCATGGATAGATGCACTTTTATCATGGACAGATGCACTTTTATGATGGACAGATGCACTTTTATGATGGACAGATGCACTTTTATCATGGACAGATGCACTTTTGTGATGGATAGATGCACTTTTATCATGGACAAATGCACTTTTATCATGGACAGATGCACTTTTATCATGGACAGATGCACTTTTGTGATGGATAGATGCACTTTTATCATGGACAGATGCACTTTTGTGATGGATAGATGCACTTTTATGATGGATAGATGCACTTTTATAATGGACAAATGCACTTTTATCATGGACAGATGCACTTTTATCATGGACAGATGCACTTTTATGATGGATAGATGCACTTTTATGATGGACAGATGCACTTTTATGATGGACAGATGCACTTTTATGATGGACAGATGCACTTTTATCATGGATAGATGCACTTTTATCATGGACAGATGCACTTTTATGATGGACAGATGCACTTTTATGATGGACAGATGCACTTTTATCATGGACAGATGCACTTTTGTGATGGATAGATGCACTTTTATCATGGATAGATGCACTTTTATGATGGACAAATGCACTTTTAAGATGGACAGATGCACTTATCATGGATAGATGCACTTTTATGATGGATAGATGCACTTTTATGATGGATAGATGCACTTTTATAATAGATGCACTTTTATGATGGATAGATGCACTTTTATGATGGACAGATGCACTTTTATCATGGATAGATGCACTTTTATAATAGATGCACTTTTATGACGGATAGATGCACTTTTATGATGGACAGATGCACTTTTATCATGGATAGATGCACTTTTATGATGGACAGATGCACTTTTATGATGGACAGATGCACTTTTATGATGGATAGATGCACTTTTATGATGGATAGATGCACTTTTATGATGGACAGATGCACTTTTATCATGGATAGATGCACTTTTATGATGGACAGATGCACTTTTATGATGGATAGATGCACTTTTATGATGGATAGATGCACTTTTATGGACTTCCAAAGACATACACCCATTCACTTCCATTATAAAGCTTGGAAGAGCCAGGACATTTTTTAATATAACTCTGATTGTGTTCGTCTGAAATAAGAGTGTCATACACACTCAGGATGACTTGAGGGCGAGTAAATCATGGGCTAATTTTAATTTTGGGGTGAACTAACCCTTTAATGTGTGTCTGTTTCTCCATCGTCCTCTTCCTCAGAGCTGGAGTCTTCATCGTTGTAAAAGTGCAGCGTGGCCTGAGCAGGGAAACTGGCCAGAACCGTCCGGCCCAGATGAGACAGATACTCCTGGATCCGGGATCTGGGCAGGAACAGCCTGTGGATGGACGGATCCGTCAGAAACAGTCACAGATTCCTCCTCCTGGTTAATAAATGACATCTGAAAACTCTGAGAGCTAATAAACATGTAATGAAGAATAAGAGCTTTGGTTCCAGACCTCACAGGATGATGGAAAACTCCTTCAGACGCCTGAACCTGCCTCGAGCCTCCAGAACCCACCTGAACACAAGAACACCTGAACACAAGAACACCTGAACACAAGAACACCTGAACACAAGAACACCTGAACACAAGAACACCTGAACACGAGAACACCTGAAAACAAGAACACCTGAAAACAAGAACACCTGAAAACAAGAACACCTGAAAACAAGAACACGAGAACACCTGAACACGAGAACACGAGAACCCCTGACACAAGAACACCTGAACATAAAAACACCTGAACACAATAACACCCCTGACACAAGAACCACCTGAACATAAGAACACCTGAACATAAGAACAGCCCTGACACCTGAACACAAGAACACCTGAACATAAGAACACCTGAACACAATAACACCCCTGACACAAGAACACCTGAACATAAAAACACTTGAACACAATAACACCCGACACAAGAACACCTGAACACAATAACACCCTTGACACAAGAACACCTGAACACAAGAACACAAGAACACCTGAACATAAGAACACCTGAACACAATAACACCCTTGACACAAGAACACAAGAACACAATAACACAAGAACACAATAACACCCTTGACACAAGAACACCAGAACACCTGAACACGAGAACCACCTGAACACGAGAACCACCTGAACACGAGAACCACCTGAACACAAGAACACAAGAACACCTGAACACAAGAACACCTGAACACAAGAACACAAGAACAGCCCTGACACCTGAACACATGAACACGAGAACACCTGAACACGAGAACCACCTGAACACAAGAACAGCCCTGACACCTGAACACAAGAACACCTGAACACAACACCCGACACAAGAACCGCCTGAACACAACACCTGAACACAAGAACCACCTGAACACAACACCTGAACACGAGAACACAAGAACCACCTGAACACAAGAACCACCTGAACACAAGAACCACCTGAACATAAGAACACTTGAAAACAATAACACCCCTGACACAAGACGACAAGAACACCTGAACATAAGAACACCTAAACACAATAACACCCTTGACACAACACCAGAACATCTGAACACGAGAACCACCTGAACACGAGAACCACCTGAACACGAGAACCACCTGAACACGAGAACCACCTGAACACAAGAACAGCCCTGACACCTGAACACGAGAACACCTGAACATGAGAACCACCTGAACACAACACCCCAGAAACAAGAACACCTGAGCACAAGAACACCTGAACACAATAACACCCTTGAAACAAGAACACAACACCTGAACACAATAACACCCCTGAAACAAGAACACAAGAACACCTGAGCACAAGAACACCTGAGCACAAGAACACCTGAACACCCCTGACACCTGAGCACAAGAACACCTGAACACCTGAACCCAAGAACACCTGAACACATGAACACCTGAACACAAGAACACCTGAACACAAGAACACAAGAACACTTGAGCACAAGAACACCTGAGCACAAGAACACCTGAGCACAAGAACACCTGAGCACAAGAACACCTGAACACAAGCACACCTGAACACAAGAACACCCCTGACACCTGAGCACAAGAACACCTGAACACCCCTGACACCTTAGCACAAGAACACCTGAACACAACACCTGAACACAAGAACACCTGAACATAACACCTGAACACAATAACACCCTTGACACAAGAACCACCTGAACACGAGAACCACCTGAACACAAGAACACCTGAACACAAGAACAGCCCTGACACCTGAACACATGAACACGAGAACACCTGAACACGAGAACCACCTGAACACAAAAACAGCCCTGACACCTGAACACAATAACACCCCTGACACAAGAACACAAGAACCACCTGAACACATGAACACCTGAACACAAGAACCACCTGAACACAACACCTGAACACAAGAACCACCTGAACACATGAACACCTGAACACAAGAACCACCTGAACACATGAACACCTGAACACAAGAACCACCTGAACACATGAACACCTGAACACAAGAACCACCTGAACACAACACCTGAACACGAGAACACCTGAACACAAGAACACCTGAACACAAGAACACCTGAACATAAGAACACTTGAAAACAATAACACCCCTGACACAAGACAAGAACACCTGAACATAAGAACACCTGAACACAATAACACCCTTGACACAAGAACACGAGAACACCTGAACATGAGAACACCTGAACACGAGAACCACCTGAACACGAGAACCACCTGAACACGAGAACCACCTGAACACAAGAACAGCCCTGACACCTGAACACGAGAACACCTGAACATGAGAACCACCTGAACACAACACCCCAGAAACAAGAACACAAGAACACCTGAGCACAAGAACACCTGAACACAATAACACCCCTGAAACAAGAACACCTGAACACAAGAACACAAGAACACCTGAGCACAAGAACACCTGAACACAAGAACACCTGAACACAAGAACACCTGAACACAAGAACACCTGAACACAAGCACACCCCTGACACAAGAACACCTGAACACCTGAACACCCCTGACACCTTAGCACAAGAACACCTGAACACAAGAACACCTGAACATAACACCTGAACACAATAACACCCTTGACACAAGAACACCAGAACACCTGAACACGAGAACCACCTGAACACGAGAACCACCTGAACACGAGAACCACCTGAACACGAGAACACCCCTGACACCTGAGCACAAGAACACCTGAACACCCCTGACACCTTAGCACAAGAACACCTGAACACAACACCTGAACACAAGAACACCTGAACATAACACCTGAACACAATAACACCCTTGACACAAGAACACCAGAACACCTGAACACGAGAAACACCTGAACACGAGAACCACCTGAACACGAGAACCACCTGAACACGAGAACCACCTGAACACAAGAACAGCCCTGACACCTGAACACATGAACACGAGAACACCTGAACACGAGAACCACCTGAACACAAGAACAGCCCTGACACCTGAACACAATAACACCCCTGACACAAGAACACAAGAACCACCTGAACACATGAACACCTGAACACAAGAACCACCTGAACACAACACCTGAACACGAGAACACCTGAACACAAGAACCACCTGAACACAAGAACACCTGAACACCTGAACACGAGAACCACCTGAACACAACACCTGAACACGAGAACACCTGAACATGAGAACACCTGAACACGAGAACCACCTGAACACGAGAACCACCTGAACACAAGAACAGCCCTGACACCTGAACACGAGAACACCTGAACATGAGAACCACCTGAACACAACACCCCAGAAACAAGAACACAAGAACACCTGAGCACAAGAACACCTGAACCCAATAACACCCCTGAAACAAGAACACAAGAACACCTGAACACAAGAACACAAGAACACAAGAACACCTGAGCACAAGAACACCTGAACACAAGAACACCTGAACACAAGCACACCTGAACACAAGCACACCTGAACACAAGCACACCTGAACACAAGAACACCCCTGACACCTGAGCACAAGAACACCTGAACACCCCTGACACCTTAGCACAAGAACACCTGAACACAACACCTGAACACAAGAACACCTGAACATAACACCTGAACACAATAACACCCTTGACACAAGAACACCAGAACACCTGAACACGAGAACCACCTGAACACGAGAACCACCTGAACACGAGAACCACCTGAACACGAGAACCACCTGAACACAAGAACACCTGAACACAAGAACCACCTGAACACAAGAACAGCCCTGACACCTGAACACATGAACACGAGAACACCTGAACACGAGAACCACCTGAACACAAGAACAGCCCTGACACCTGAACACAATAACACCCCTGACACAAGAACACAAGAACCACCTGAACACATGAACACCTGAACACAAGAACCACCTGAACACAACACCTGAACACGAGAACACCTGAACACAAGAACCACCTGAACACAAGAACACCTGAACACCTGAACACGAGAACCACCTGAACACAACACCTGAACACGAGAACACCTGAACACAAGAACCACCTGAACACAAGAACCACCTGAACACAAGAACACCTGAACATAAGAACACCCCTGACACAAGAAGACAAGAACACCTGAACATAAGAACACCTGAACACAATAACACCCTTGACACAAGAACACCAGAACACCTGAACACGAGAACCACCTGAACACGAGAACCACCTGAACACGAGAACCACCTGAACACGAGAACCACCTGAACACAAGAACCACCTGAACACAAGAACAGCCCTGACACCTGAACACGAGAACACCTGAACATGAGAACCACCTGAACACAACACCCCAGAAACAAGAACACAAGAACACCTGAGCACAAGAACACCTGAACACAATAACACCCCTGAAACAAGAACACAAGAACACCTGAACACAATAACACCCCTGAAACAAGAACACCTGAGCACAAGAACACCTGAACACCCCTGACACCTGAGCACAAGAACACCTGAAAACCTGAACCCAAGAACACCTGAACACCTGAGCACAAGAACACCTGAGCACAAGAACACCCCTGACACCTTAGCACAAGAACACCTGAACACAAGAACACCTGAACACAAGAACACCTGAACATAAGAACACCTGAACACAATAACACCCTTGACACAAGAACACCAGAACACCTGAACACGAGAACCACCTGAACACGAGAACCACCTGAACACCTGAACACGAGAACCACCTGAACACGAGAACCACCTGAACACGAGAACCACCTGAACACGAGAACAGCCCTGACACCTGAACACATGAACACGAGAACACCTGAACACGAGAACCACCTGAACACAAGAACACCTGAACACAAGAACCACCTGAACACAAGAACAGCCCTGACACCTGAACACATGAACACGAGAACACCTGAACACGAGAACCACCTGAACACAAGAACCACCTGAACACAAGAACAGCCCTGACACCTGAACACATGAACACGAGAACACCTGAACACGAGAACCACCTGAACACCTGAACACGAGAACCACCTGAACACGAGAACCACCTGAACACGAGAACCACCTGAACACGAGAACAGCCCTGACACCTGAACACATGAACACGAGAACACCTGAACACGAGAACCACCTGAACACAAGAACACCTGAACACAAGAACCACCTGAACACAAGAACAGCCCTGACACCTGAACACATGAACACGAGAACACCTGAACACGAGAACCACCTGAACACAAGAACCACCTGAACACAAGAACCACCTGAACACAAGAACAGCCCTGACACCTGAACACATGAACACGAGAACACCTGAACACGAGAACCACCTGAACACAAGAACACCTGAACACAAGAACCACCTGAACACAAGAACAGCCCTGACACCTGAACACATGAACACGAGAACACCTGAACACGAGAACCACCTGAACACAAGAACACCTGAACACAAGAACCACCTGAACACAAGAACAGCCCTGACACCTGAACACAAGAACACCTGAACACAAGAACACCTGAACACCTGAGCACAAGAACACCTGAACACAAGAACACCCCTGACATCTGAGCACAAGAACACCTGAACACAAGAACACCTGAACACAAGAACACCTGAACACCTGAACACAAGAACACCCGACACCTGAGCACAAGAACACCTGAACACAAGCACACCTGAACACAAGAACACCCCTGACACCTGAGCACAAGAACACCTGAGCACAAGAACACCTGAACACAAGAACCACCTGAACACAAGAACAGCCCTGACACCTGAACACCTGAACACCTGAACACAAGAACACCTGAACACCTGAACACAAGAACACCTGAACACCTGAACACCTGAGCACAAGAACACCTGAACACAAGAACACCTGAACACAAGAACACCCCTGACATCTGAGCACAAGAACACCTGAACACAAGAACACCTGAACACAAGAACACCCCTGACACCTGAGCACAAGAACACCTGAACACAAGCACACCTGAACACAAGAACACCCCTGACACCTGAGCACAAGAACACCTGAGCACAAGAACACCTGAACACAAGAACACCCCTGACATCTGAGCACAAGAACACCTGAACACAAGAACACCTGAACACAAGAACACCTGAACACAAGAACACCTGAACACAAGAACACAAGAACACCTGAACACAAGAACACCTGAACACAAGAACACCCCGACACCTGAGCACAAGAACACCTGAACACAAGAACACCCCGACACCTGAGCACAAGAACACCTGAACACAAGAACACCTGAACACAAGAACACCTGAACACAAGAACACCTGAACACAAGAACACCTGAACACAAGAACACCTGAACACCTGAACACAAGAACACCCCGACACCTGAGCACAAGAACACCTGAACACAAGAACACCCCGACACCTGAGCACAAGAACACCTGAACACAAGAACACAGACTCTAAAATCAACATATCAATACACAGAGAAAAGAAGAACAGCAAACAAGGACGTTCTGTCAAAGTTATAAACAAACGTTCTTCCAGTAACATTGTTAGAAAGTTTAATAGAAATGTTATCTGGTCTTTAATAATGTTCTCAAAATGTAAGAACAAAAATCTTATTTATACATCGTTCATGAAACCTTTTAGTTAGACATTCTTCAAATATTCTGATAACAATTTACAATAAGGTTCATTAGTTAACATTATTTAACTACATTATTTAACATTATTACTAATATGTTATTTAAATCAAAGGTTGTATTTGTTAACATTAGTTAATGTACTGAGAACTAACATGAACAAACAATGAACAGCTGTATTTTTATTACTAACAATAACAAAGATTTATAAATATTGTAACAAATGTTTTGCTCATGGATAGTGCATGTTGGTTAATACAATAACTAATGTTAACTAATGAACCTTATTGTAAAGTGTTACCAACATTTTCTAAATGTTACTCCTTGTTTTCAGAGCGTTCAGAAAACATTCAAAAGTAGCGTTCCCATAATGTTTGAAGAATGATACGATGGAACGTTCCTTTAACGTTCACATAACCAATAAAAACGTTTTTAAAAGAACATGCAGAGAACATTCAAAAGTAAGGTTTCATAACTTTAAGGGAATGTTAGCAAAACTTGAAGTAAAATAAAAATGTTACTTTATTTAATTGTGTCTCTCTTGATGAAAGATCCCACGGTCTCCATATCACAGGACAACTATTAAAACACAGGAGAGGAGAGTTATTAAAGACTTTAAAATATGAAAACAGGAATTGACGAAACGCTTACCCGAGCATCTGATCCGCGTGCACACACACCGGCAGCATCATTACACACTGATGCGCGCGCCCGCGCACTGATGAAGGTGCGCGCTGAGAGGGGGCGTGTCCTGCGCGCACCCGCCAATCAATACAAACAAATTACAAATCAATGTTTTCATTCGCACTTCTGCCTGAGAAAACGTGGTCACTTTGAGCATTCTATCCCTTCGCTGCAGAAATACATAAACACTTACAACAACAGCTCTTGAAAAGTAATATCGCTTAAAGTAACAGAAACACTGGTTTGAAAGCGCGTGGTTCACAGTCTCGTGTTTAAGACGCCGTTATACATTATTTATTTTCTTTTGTTTTAGAAACGATGATAACAGCTGATACTCAATAGAACAGCAATATTTACTTCAGATTCTGACACACTAGCTGTGAGGTCTTCATCATAAACACAACACGTTCTGCACACAACAATTCTATATTAAACATTAGACATGACGTCATTCTGATTTATAAATCAGCAAAACTCAATTTAACTCTCGGACTGACGAGTCGAGCAGCGACCGCTAGAGGGCGAGAGAGGAGTGTGTGTGTGTGTGTGTGTGTGTGTGTGTGTGAGAGAGAGAGAGTGTGTGTGTGTGTGTGTGTGTGAGAGAGAGAGAGAGAGAGAGAGAGAGAGGTGTGTGTGTGTGTGTGAAAGAGAGAGAGAGAGTGTGTGTGTGTGTGTGTGTGTGTGTGGGGGGGGGGGGGGGGTTGTTGAGTATGTCTGTAAATGAAAAGCTCATGTGTTTGTCAGTGTGAGTTTACTCTCCCACTGCTGCCGTATTATAATCCTTATTAGTTTAATAAATGATCATTATGATTATTAGACGTGCTGAAACACTTTCATCTGTCTGATTACAGACACTGATATCATTGATCTACTGTACACACACTGATCAACTGTACACACACTGATCTACTGTACACACACTGATCTACTGTACACACTGTACACACACACTGTACACACACACACACACACACACACACACACACTGATCTACTGTACACACTGTACACACACACACACACACACACACACACACACACACACACACACACACACTGATCTACTGTACACACACTGATCTACTGTACACACTGTACACACACACACACACACACACACACACACACACACACACAGAGAGATCTACTGTACACTCTGTACACACACTGATCTACTGTACACACACTGTAAACACACTGTACACACTGTACACACACACACACACACACACACACACACACACACACACACACACACACACACACACCGATCGACTGTACACTCTGTACACACAGTGATCTACTGTACACACACTGCACACACACTGATCTACTGTACACACACTGATCTACTGTACACACACACTGATCTACTGTACACACTCTGTACACACACACACACACACACACACACACACACACACACACACACACACACTGATCTACTGTACACACATTAATCTACTGTACACACTGTACACACTGTACACACACACACACACACACACACACACACACACACACAGATCTACTGTACACTCTGTACACACACTGTACACACACACACACACACACACACACACACACACACACACACACACACACACACACTGATCTACTGTACACTCTGTATACACACTGTACACACACACACACACACACACACACACACACACACTGATCTACTGTACACTCTGTACACACACTGATCTACTGTACACACACTGCACACACACTGATCTACTGTACACACACTGATCTACTGTACACACACTGCACACACACTGATCTACTGTACACACACACTGATCTACTGTACACACTCTGTACACACTCTATACACACACACACACACACACACACACACACACACACACACACACACTGATCTACTGTACACTCTGTATACACACTGTACACACACACACACACACACACACACACACACACACACACACACACACACACACACTGATCTACTGTACACTCTGTACACACACTGATCTACTGTACACACACTGCACACACACTGATCTACTGTACACACACTGCACACACACTGATCTACTGTACACACACTGCACACACACTGATCTACTGTACACACACACTGATCTACTGTACACACTCTGTACACACTCTGTACACACACACACACACACACACACACACACACACACACACACACACACTGATCTACTGTACACACACTGATCTACTGTACACACACTGATCTACTGTACACACACACACACACACACACACACACACACACACCGATCGACTGTACACTCTGTACACACACTGATCTACTGTACACACACTGCGCACACACACTGATCTACTGTACACACACTGATCTACTGTACACACACTGCACACACACTGATCTACTGTACACACACACTGATCTACTGTACACACTCTGTACACACTCTGTACACACACACACACACACACACACACACACACACTGATCTACTGTACACACTCTGTACACACTCTGTACACACACACACACACACACACACACACACACACACACACTGATCTACTGTACACACACTGATCTACTGTACACACACTGCACACACACTGATCTACTGTACACACACACTCTGTACACACTCTGTACACACACACACACACACACACACACACACACACACACACACACACACATCTACTCTGTACACACTCTGTACACACACACACACACACACACACACACACTGATCTACTGTACACACACTGATCTACTGTACACACACTGATCTACTGTACACACACACACACACACACACACACACACACACACACACACACACACACACACACACACACACACACCGATCGACTGTACACTCTGTACACACACTGATCTACTGTACACACACTGCGCACACACACTGATCTACTGTACACACACTGATCTACTGTACACACACTGCACACACACTGATCTACTGTACACACACACTGATCTACTGTACACACTCTGTACACACTCTGTACACACACACACACACACACACACACACACACACACTGATCTACTGTACACACTCTGTACACACTCTGTACACACACACACACACACACACACACACTGATCTACTGTACACACACTGATCTACTGTACACACACTGCACACACACTGATCTACTGTACACACACACTCTGTACACACTCTGTACACACACACACACACACACACACACACACACACTGATCTACTGTACACACACTGATCTACTGTACACACACTGTACACACTCTGTACACACACACACACACACACACACACACACACACACTGATCTACTGTACACACACTGATCTACTGTACACACACTGCACACACACTGATCTACTGTACACACACTGATCTACGGTGGAGGGTTCCACTCGAGCCCGACAGCCTCGGCGGCCCGTTTCAGCTTAGCTGACAATTCTGGATCCGGCTCGTGCAATGTCATACTCCCAGAGGGAAACAACGCAGTCGAGTCATCATCTCCAGAGGCCAGATCACCCTCCGATGCTGCAGTCGGCGTCCTGTCCTCTGGGGGATCCCCGGGTGAAACGGCCGGTCCACCCATTACAGATGGACCAGCACGCTCCACGGGGGACTCCACCAGCTGCGGTGGAAGGGAGGAGTGAGGAGCCCACAGGGAATGGATACCGTGCGAGACATCCAACACTATCCTCCTATCACCCATCCCACGCGGCACCCGAGGGCAGGGCATGGTAATGGGGACTCCAGCTTCGCGGACGAAGGTGAGTCTCGATCTCAACACCGCGACATGGGAACATGAACCATCCACAAAAGCTGCTTCAGCGTACTGTAAGCCCAAACACATGATGCAACAATTGTGACCGTCAGAGAGGAACAGGGAACAGCCGCATCCAGAAAGGCACGGGTGGAATGACATCTTGAGAAAGACGCACTCACAGCCGTGTTGCTCTTTTAGGAAATGGGACCGTCACCAGTGCCGGAGCACACAGGGAATGACCGCGGCAAAACCGAATCAGCGAAATGAAACAGTGAAGCTTCTTGCCCTCTAACCAGCCGTCAAACACACAAACAAATAGAAATTTGATGCTGTTAAAACAGCAGTTGAGAGCTCAAGAAGCTCACGATCACCGCGTACCTGAGGTGGGGCAGCAAGGTGGAGGACAGTGATGTGAGTGTGCAGTGCAACTCTTACCTGTCTCCACTGGTAAGGCGGATGACCGGGTCTTCGAACCGCACCCAGCTGCCGTCCTGGCGAACAGGAGGGGGCTGAGGGGTGCAAGGCTTTACAGGGTCGCACACCGCCAGACTTGCCCTCCTGGGACCCAGGAACAGAGGAATTTGCTCTTTCTTTGAAGTATGGGTACCGCTTGCTCTGCTCTTTTGGGAACAAGCGGTGGAACAGACATACACACAATGAAGAGGCGGCAGGGAGTGGATCGGTGACCAACTCCAAGAGCATCCTCCTCCATCCCTGAGCGGCCCGCTCAGGAAAGCTTTCAGTGTCGCTTGCCTCATGGCTTGGCGGAGCATGTAATCACGCACGGCAATGTTGTATTGGCTAGATTAAATAGTAGTACGAAGAAGACAGGCTCCCTAAGCGTGATCCCCATTCAGTCAACGTCGACTACGTCTCGACTGAAAGGGAACTGGCAGTGAAGTCTGGCTTCATTATGTAATATATATATATATTTCAGATGGGCAATATATATATATTTTTGATTGCCTGCGAGCTTCTCCTGACTATACGGTAATTTCTCTACTGTGCGACAGAAAGCTGCGTGGTCATGACACAATCGTTAGCCTATCTTTACAAAAACGTCTGCTACGGAGCCATAACGTGAGATACAAGCTAATGGAGCTTTTTATGCATTGTCGTGTTTCTTTAGAAATAAACAATGGACAAATAGAGTCTTTAAACGCTTCAGATGTAAAGTTATTCGCTGTCAAAGTGACGCCAAAATGAATGGCAGTCAATGGAATGCTAACAGAAGGTGATGGTTTGTTAGCCTGTAATCTCCCTATAGGAGGAACGCTTTCTGGATGCTCACACACTAAATATTATGTTGCCATGGGGAAGATCAGTTAGCCATGGGTTACACCTGAGCTGGGATTCTGTTTTCCCTTTTGTTAAGCACCTTTTAAGCACACAGACTATCCAAAGCGCTCTAAGGCAAAGAAAACAGGGTTCAAAATTAGCACCATCTAGCCAAACGCTGGTAAAATGTGCAAGTGAATGCTAGATTTGCTTCACTCAGCAGCCGTAAAAACAATGGTAATGTACTGAGTGGCTGGTGAAATTTGAACATTACTAGCCATTTGGCTGGTGGTCGAAAAAGTACATTTCGAACCCTGAAAGAAAGACATTAAAAAAACATTTAAAAATGAAAACAGAATAAAATATATAAAATAAAAATAGACAGAAATACGGGTAGACTGCAGTTGCCCCAAATTCAATAAAAGGAATTAAAATTCCACAAAGAAATTAATTTAATGGCACAGCAGAAGCCTGCTGTATATTGGCAACACTTTAAGTTAAAATACACAGACACGTGGAACAATAACACACATGATCCTTTATTGTTAAAGAGAACATCACAAAAGCAAACGTTAAGAACAAACTTTACAGTGAAGTAGGAGACATCTCGTGTTCAGCACTTCCACTTTTATAATGAACAACATTTACTTATTCAAAGATTCAGAAGTCTTCAACGAGGAAGACGGAGCAGATGTTATTTTAAGGATTTTTAAACCGGAAACAGGACTAAAATATTTCAGCAGAGTATTTTATGTCTTAAGCGAGTAACATGCAGGTGTGTCAGGAGAGCATCATGACAGAACACAGATCAAATATACAGGTAGATCACAAGATGAGTAAATACGTTAAAATATTACAATGGAAGTTTTATCAACACTTTTTTTTACTTAAAGTTACTATATGTTAAATTAAAAGATTATAATTTTTTTTTTTTTAAGATTATTTTTTGCCATTTTTAGGCCTTTATTGACAGGTGTTACGACCTTTGGCTCAAGGTAAGCAACAAAAACAAGGGACACACGAAAACCAAATTATAGGCTCAAAAGTAAGGTTTATTTAATTACAAAATAAGGCAACACTAAATAATAAAAATGAAAGCAATTAAAGAAAATAACAGTATTTCTGTTTTCATCAGTAAGGTCAGTGTGTAAAGCAAGATGCAGGGTTGAAGTAGAAATGTAAATGCAAATACAAATACAAATGAAAATGGTAACAAAATACAACGCAACCCAAGTCCAGAGGCAAAGTTCAAAACCAAAGAGTCAAAACCAAAGAATGCTCTCTCTGGTGAATTGGTGATCTCTTAAGCCGCGTCTAAGGCACGAACACAGGTGAACACAGAGAGAGGAAGGATGACATGCAGCAAAGGGCCAAAGGTCGGGGGTCAAACCCAGGCCCGGTGCATCGAAGAGTACACCTCTACATAAGAGCGCACGCTCCAGCATCTGAGCGATCCCTTATCAACACCAAATATCTAAACTAACCTGCAGCTGACGGCACAGTGAATGAACCACGGTCACGGATTCGAGAGTAGAGATTGTTCTTGATATTTGAAAAATAACTCTTTAAACCTTTGATCGGTTCATACTTTGAGAAAACAACATCCATAAAAGCCGTCAGAACTTCTGGTAGAGCACACGGGCTAGGTTTAAAAGAATCAACATCCCTACTACAGCTTTTAATTTCATTATTTTGCATATGACATATTGATAAGTGGTGAGGAATGCAGAAGACAGATTTATATATAAACATATTTGACTTGATCTTGTAGGTCTTGTATTCCTTCAGCAAAGGATCCAGGTACCGTAAATACACATTGATTGCAGCTTCAATTTCATTAACACAGTCTGATGCAGGTTTACTACCCTGAATATCCAGTCGAGCGCCATGGATCAACATCTGGACGTGGAAGGCGGCTCCGTTGACCCAGATCTTGAGCCCACGGCTGCTCATCTGTCCGTCATGCAGCAGGGAGTTTCTGAGGCTGGTAAGACGGGAGCTCAGCTCCTGTTCCAGTCTCCTTGTTTCCCCCCCTAATAGTTGGGTATTGTTCATGTACATGCGATGGCGTTTCAGATACTCTGACATTGTGTCTCGGACACTCGAAGCTTTCTCTTCCCCAAACACACGTCGAATTAGGCTATATGTGTCAACACTTGTCTGAGTGCCGCCCTTGATGGCGATCTCTATGAGCAAGGAAATCACCAAAGCTCCAAGTCCAACAGCATTCGGGACTGAAGTCAGTGGACCAAAGGTAGATGCAAGACTGCGGGCGTAACCTGGCACCGTGTTGAGCATCTCCTTATTTAAAGCCTGCAGCACAGCGTTAGAGTCGGAACCAGAATATTTCAGCAGAGACTCATCTATGCCTATATCTGGTAAGAGGCATGGTTGATGTAAAGTGTCTTCATAAATCCAAAGAGCAGACCTCTTATAGTCCGCTTGTGAGTATGTGCCGCCCATGATTACTCCTCTTGATCTGTGATCGCTCACACAGAGTTCAGATGTCCCCCTACCAGCAGACTGAACACTATAATCAGAATACTGAGATAAAACCCAGCCAGCTCCCTCACATATAACCAGGATGACAACTCCAGCAGCCAATCAGACCTCTGGAAAATGGTTATGCATAGGTCTTATGAAAGCACAATGTTTTTGTGTTGTTCATTCATTCACTGGACTTATTCTGAGGCTGCATGTGTACAGGAAAAGACAAGTTGATTTTCAGCCTAATGCTCCCTTTATCGCATCTATTCTGTCACAAAAAAATATATTAGTTCTGGGTCATATGAGGGTAAAAATGTGATTTATTTTCCTGGTGTGAATAAAGCCTCCCAAAGCCCCTCCAAAAAAGCTCTCTGGCTCAGACAATATGTCTATCAGTGAGCATTATGTGAGCACCAGTTGGCTTGAAAAGGGTCTAGGGCCGTCTGAGCAGTAGAAAAGACCTTTGTTAATGTTTTCGGGAAGCCTGTGATGCCTCAGCCAATAGTGGAGCTGCATTAGAGCGGGGCGATCTGCTGTCGGGCCCACCGTGAGCAGCGGTCTAGAAGGGTGTAGAGTCAGCTCTGCCGGGACTGTGAGACAAGTCCCTCTGGTTTATGGG
The DNA here is from genome assembly GCF_963993115.1 of Abramis brama. NCBI lineage: Eukaryota > Metazoa > Chordata > Actinopteri > Cypriniformes > Leuciscidae > Abramis > Abramis brama. The sequence goes on along the minus strand of NC_139987.1, from coordinate 29,094,972 downwards.
TTAACACTGTAATAGAAACACACTGATTTGTTATTATGGCAGTAAGTGTTTTCATTATAATATGCATACTGGCTTTAAACCTTTGAAAAATATATATATAACCCTTCAGGACTTCATTAGCTCTGTATAGTTTAACAGTTTTTCTTAAAAAAGAAATGTTCGACCCAAATGGGTATTTTTGCATATCTGTTAATGTTGAGATTTTGACAGCTGCTTCTCCCAACATGCTTTTGGGTGATGTAAACCATAGACAGAAAAATGAATGGACACAGTGACCCCGTAGACTTCGACAGAGACCAGCGAAGTCTATTAGCAGCACTTTTCCGGTGATGGCTGAGCGCACTGCGCAGCCTCAAACAGAGCTTAAAGACGTAGATGTGACGTGAGCAACCTGTCTTAAAGTTGGAAGTCTTCTGGTAGCGGTGCCAAGAGAAATCCAAATGTCATATGAATTCACCTAAGTATTTCCAATCCATCAAAACGTTGCTGAAATATTTTGTTCCGATGCTTTCATGGACTCTCTAAGGGCTTCTCCCTTGACTGTATGCCTCCACGTCCCCCGATTGCCTGCGAGCTTCTCCTGACTATACGGTAATTTCTCTACTGTGCGACAGAAAGCTGCGTGGTCATGACACAATCGTTAGCCTATCTTTACAAAAACGTCTGCTACGGAGCCATAACGTGAGATACAAGGTAATGGAGCTTTTTATGCATTGTCGTGTTTCTTTAGAAATAAACAATGGACAAATTGAGTCTTTAAACGCTTCAGATGTAAAGTTATTCGCTGTCAAAGTGACGCCAAAATGAATGGCAGTCAATGGAATGCTAACAGAAGGTGATGGCTTGTTAGCCTGTAATCTCCCTATAGGAGGAACGCTTTCCGGATGCTCACACACAAAATATTATGTTGCCATGGAGAAGATCAGTTAGCCATTGGTTACACCTGAGCTGGGATTCTGTTTTCCCTTTTGTTAAGCACCTTTTAAGCACACAAACTATCCAAAGCGCTCTAAGGCAAAGAAAACAGGGTTCAAAATTAGCACCATCTAGCCAAATGCTGGTAAAATATGCAAGTGGCTGGTAGTTCCCTTTCGAGGGAACTTGCGCTGCGTTGAGAATCGACACTTTGGGAAACACCTTCAGCATGACGCATCTGAAGTCTGTATAGAACTAATCCAATCTTGATTGGTGTTGCATCATGACGTCACTCGTGACGTCACATGTGACGGTGATGCGGAAGCTATAAAAGGACGCCGGAACATAACCGCATCAGCTTCTGGTCTTCAGCAAGCGTTCTGTGTCTACCGTATGTCTTATTTGGTGTTGTTTGTCCCTTCATTAATAGTATGGCGAGCAAAAGCAAACAATTAAGACAGTGTGCGTCCCCTTGCCCGCGCTATTTGAGCGAGGGTGATACACACTCGCTCTGTGTAGTTTGTTTGGGAGTGGAGCATGCACGGGCAGCGCTCGAGGGCGCTGTCTGTGCAAACTGCGATCAAATGCCACTAAGAACGCTCCGCTCCCGCCTGAGCCTGTTTGATGAATCAGGCCAGGGTCGCGCTCCCCGTGGATCAGGTCCTGCGTCTGCCGAGGCAGCGTGGCGCCTGCATTCATGGGGATCGCAGATGGAGTTGATGATGCTGAGACGGCCTCGGCCCTTTCTCAGCATTCAGAGGCCAGCTCCATGGATCCCGCTCAGGGATCGGAAGCCCGTTTTTCGGCTTCTTCCACCCGTGAAGAGGATCCGATGCTCGAACTATCTGGCTCCGAGGAGCTGGATATTTTGAGTATTGACGCGGGAGAATGCAAGGACTCGCCACCCCATTTTCCTGCCTTTGAGGAGCTGCTGGAGGTTGTGACCAGGTCAGTGGCTAAGTTAAACATTGAATGGCCACCAGAAAAGCAGGAAGAGACAGCCTTCGCACTGGAGCCTCCCGTTTTTCACCGATCTCAACACTGAGGTGTCGAGATCGTGGAACAAGCCCTTCTCTTCTCGAATTACGAGCCCTAATGTCCACCTATATTCTACCATCCTGGGCTCGAAAGAGAAGTGCTATGGGACGATGCCACGGGTAGAAGAATCATTCGCTGCCCATCTCTCGCCCGATTCTGCATCGTCCCTAAGAGCTCCGGCACTTCCCTCCAAGCCCTGCCGTACAGCATCGGCCTTGGTTGGGAAGGCATATATGGCGGCAGGTCGGGCTGGTGCATGCTTGCACACGATGGGGCTCCTGCAGGCATACCAGGCCGACCTCCTCAACGAGGTGGACGACAGTAGGGAGGTCGCCCTCGATGACATTAAAGGGATACTTCACCTCTGGATAGATGAATGTGTATTTAAATTGGGTCATTTATGTAGTAGAAATGTGAAATTATTTTTGAATTTGGAGCTTTCTAGACTGAGAAAAGCCAGAAAATGTATTTTTGGCTCATGTGGATGAAAGACAACAACTCCCAGAATGCACTTGCTTCGATGCCCTAGGAGGCCACTCCCAAGCCACGCCTACCGGTTAGAGAGCAGTTAAACAACAAAGCTAAGCTACTAGTCTCCGTGTCTGCCCGGGATTTTGAGATCACACAAAATGTCCGGAATTCAGCTTTTGCATTCTACAGTCGCCATTCATCATGTTTACTGTGGCGAGCAGGACGAGGCTGAGGGGCGCGGGAGAACGTTGCGAGGCCGGTGGCGTGATTACTGATGAGATGCACCGGTCTCGTATCTCTCACAGAGGAGCGGGTATTTTCTTAGCAATGGTAAAACGCACATCAACTGATCACTTGTTTAGCGTTCATGTAAACACTACATTCAGATTCACCAATCGGAATGAATTCAGTTAGTATAGGAGCCAAAACACTGTACATATTATTTGGGATATGGAATAACCTTATATTTGATTTATAAGGGTTATATTACTACATTGATAGCTTATTGCTAATAGTAGTCGAACATAACTTTATTAAAAGATTATTATTTCTCAGTTATGTTTCTTAGTAATGTTAAGGAGGTTTACAGAAAACAATCATTGATATAATTTGAATTATAAATGCTGTTTTTGTGATTTGGAAACAATGAAAACCATTTTCTGTTTAGCTCAGGGTTTAGGTTGAATTTAGGGCTACCGCCCCTTTAAGAGAATTGTGCTGGGTTTCCCGCAATACCGTTGAAGCGTCATAAACTGACTTTGGACGCTCGGAGCCAGCTGTGAACTAGGACCTGAGCGATATAGTTTTCTTACTGTAGCCTATGGACGTTACATTGTCTTAGAAATATCAGACAGCATTAGTTTTGGTTTAAGAAACATTTATTTTATTACTCCTGTAAGAAGATTTAACTGTGGGACCTGAATAAACTGTCATTTTTGTTATCCTTTGACATTGGAGTCCAGTGGAGCTTTTTTTTTGCCCTGATACAACGTTCTACGGCACGAGTAACTAACTTTTGCAAGGGATTGGACTGCTGGCCCTGACATATAGTAAGAAAACTGTGCTCTAGGAGGAAAAAGGATTCAAGAATCACGAACTGCTGGAGCTCTGTAAGGAAGGAAAAGAAGCAGATTGGTGGGCAGTGAGTACTGAAGAAAAGAGAATGTGGATGCTATTTGTGCCTTTTCTGTTGAGTGGAGACGTCAAAATTTAACATGCTTGTTGCTAATTAGCTAAGTTGGTGCAACTTTAGCTACTTTTTGTAGCTAGTGCTGACAGCCTCTTGTGAGAGTGATAGAGAAACGTCTTCACCAGGCAAATAGGCATATTGATTTTTTGGTTCTCACTGTAACTTAAATTCATCAAGATGAGCCAAGCAGACTATTCAACCCCACAACCTGAACCTACTGAAGCTAGACAGGTTAAAGTCACAGCCAAGGCTTATGAAGAAAAAGTCCGTCATGCCATTAATAAAAGGAAACACAAGCTAGGTCAGCTAACCAGCAAAATAAATCAGATAACTCAGTCAATGGATGAAGGTGACGACAGTAACCTGCCAGCTGTAGAGAAAATGTTAACAGTAGAGTTCAATAAACTGTTTGGAGAGTTTTGTGAACTAAATACATCAGTCAAAGTGTTACTGGATGAAACATCAGAAATGAATGCAGATCAGGAAGGATGGTTTAAGCCGAAGGCCGATATGTTTTATAACTTTGCTAATAAGGCTGAGAAATGGATAAAAGAGGTGCATCAGTGCGTAGCCGAGGCTAAAAAGACAAATGAGGAGATTTCTCCTGAAGATAGTGCATCAGTGGCTATTGCTTCGAGAAAGTTAAGGAAAGGGTCTAAAGCACCATCCTCAGTACATTCCAAAGCATCCTCTGCATCAGCGGCCCGTCTGAAAGCTGAATTAGAGAGAGCTGAGCTACAAGCTCGAGCTTTCACTCTAAAACAAAAACAACTACTTGATGAACAGGAAGCTAAGATAAAAGCTGAGAGAGAGGAGTTGCAAATGCAGATCGCGCTTGCCGCCTCCGATGCTAAATGCAGAGTACTAGAGGAGTTTGAAGGTATCAGAGCCTGGTCTAGAGTTAGCCAGCAAGATGGTATGAACTCTTACATAGAAAAAGCAAAGCACACGGTACCACAAGCTCCTAGGCAAGCTACGACTACTCCCCAAGCAGAAGTCAGAATAGAACCTGCTCGCAGAGGTAGCCATGGAGCCCCTACTAGGGATGTGAGGACGGAACAGGAGACTTTGCGACAAGAATCTTCGCCATTATCCATTATTGACTTCCTAATGAAACAACAGAACCTCGCTACCCTGCCACCTCAGAAGATTCCAATATTCAAGGGGAACCCTATGGAATACAGGCTATTCTTCAGGGCCTTTGAACATGGAGTAGAGGATAAGACGGATAGTGACAGGGACCGGCTGTACTACATGGAGCAGTACACGGACGGGCAGCCGAGAGAGCTTATACGAAGTTGTTTTCACATGGAACCGCAAACTGGCTATCGTGAAGCCAAGAGGCTCTTAAAGGAGCACTTTGGTAATGGATATAAGATTTCAATGGCGTACATCGACAAAGCACTGGCCTGGCCGACAATCAAGTCAGATGACGGAGAAGCACTTCACTCCTTTGGCCTTTACCTCACAGGATGCCTCAACGCAATGTCGGATGTAGAGTACATGCAAGAGCTTGACAGTGTGTCCAATATGCGAGCTATCGCTGCCAAGCTTCCATACAAGCAGAGGGAGAGGTGGAGAAGCAAAGCATGTGCTCTCCTAGAGAAGGAGCAACGCAGCGCTAAGTTCAGGGACCTTGTCGGCTTTGTGATTCAGCAAGCGGAAGAAGCCCTCCACCCACTCTTCGGCGACATTACGGATGGAAACAAGAGCCATGTAAGGGCTCACAAGACTGAGAAATCAGCCAGAACGAGTGGTGCTCAGAGAAGCTTCACTACTGCAGCCATAGCAGTCAAGAATCCGGCAGAGACAAAATTAAAGCCCAAGGGAGAATCACTGTGTGCTTTCTCGACCCCTTGTCTCTTCTGCCAAGGAGAACAGCACACCTTGGAACACTGCAAAAGGATGAAAAGGTCTCTTCACAAGGAGAAGATCGACTTTCTTAAGAGTAAAGGACTATGCTTCAGTTGCCTGAAACAAGGACACATGAGCAAGGCCTGCGATGAGAAGATGGCCTGCCAGGTGTGCCAGCTTACTCACCCGACAGTTCTCCATAAGAAGAATAAGGATGCTACTGATGAAGCAAGGCAGAAGGAGCTATTGACTGACACGTCCAAAAACACAAAGCACAAGGTGGAACGAGCAGATGGAGAATCCAGTTCAGTAGCAAGTGGATGCATCAATGCAGAGATGAGGACCTGCAAAGCTACTGGGGCCGGCAATGTTAATAGTGTTCTGGCAATCGTTCCAGTACATGTCAAGGCCAAGAAAGGTAATAAGATTGTGACTACTTATGCGTTCCTCGACCCAGGCAGCAATGTCACCTTCTGCACAGAGAAGTTAATGGCCTCACTCAATGTCACAGGGAGGAAAACAAGTATTCTGCTGAAGACCATGGGAGGCGAGCGGCTGGTGAGCAGCCAAGTGGTGTCTGGTCTGGAAGTCAGCGGCATGGATGGCAACAGCTTCCTGGAGCTGCCCAACATCTATTCTCAGAGGGTGATCCCGGCACGTGAACAGAACATCCCTCTGCAGGAGGAAGTAAACAAGTGGCCTCATCTCAGTCAAGTGAAGATCCCAAAGATTCAGGCAGAGGTAGATCTTCTCATCGGGACTGACGTACCCAAGGCCATGGAGCCGTGGCAGGTGGTACCCAGCGTGGAAGATGGGCCATACGCGGTAAAAACACGACTGGGCTGGATTGTCAATGGTCCTCTCCGTGGAGTCAACAGCCATGACACGACTAGTGGACTCATACAGGTCACTTCCAATCGCATATCAGTGGCTACGCTAGATGAGCAGTGGAACCATCAACAGTTCAAGATCGACTTTCCAGAGTGTCAAAACGACCGTGTAGAGATGTCAAGGGAAGACATCCAGTTTCTGGAAATGGTCTCGCAGTCAGCAAAACTTATAGAGGGTCACTACAGCATCGGTTTACCACTGAGGAACACAGTTTTCAAGATGCCGAACAACAGGAAAGTAGCTGAACAGCAAGCTCTCAACTTAAAGAAGAAGTTCACAAAGAATCCTCAGTTCCATGCTGAATACTCTGCGTTTGTGGAAGACTGGATCGTGAAGGATTACGCTGTCAAGGTTCCCAATGAAGAGATCAGCCGTAGCGATGGAAAGGTGTGGTACTTGCCACATCATGGCGTATATCATGCTAAAAAGCTGAAGATCCGAGTGGTGTTCGATTGTGGGGCGTCCTTCCAAGGCACCACATTGAATGATCAGCTCCTACAGGGGCCAGATCTGACGAGTACTCTGCTTGGTGTCATCACAAGGTTTCGGCAAGAGGTTGTGGCTGTCATGGCAGATGTGGAAGCCATGTTCCACCAGGTACGGGTGCCGGCTGAAGATGCTGACCTTCTGCGGTTTCTCTGGTGGCCCTCTGGTGACATCAGACAAGACATCGCAGAGTACCGAATGAGGGTGCACATATTCGGTGCCACCTCATCTCCGAGTTGTGCCACGTTTGCCCTACAGAAGTGTGCACACGACAGCAGAGGTCAGTACAATGCTGCAAGTGTTGACACAGTACTACGCAACTTCTATGTTGATGACTGCCTCAAGTCTGTCTGCTCTGAAGACGAAGCAGTATCTATGTACAGGGACTTGAGGGCCATCCTTCATTCAGGAGGATTCCGCCTTACGAAGTGGGTGAGCAACAGCAGAGCCGTGCTGTCTGCAATCCCTGTGGAGGAGAGAGCTGAAGAACTAAGAGACCTCAATCTTGACTTGGATATGCTACCTGTCGAACGAGCATTGGGGGTCCGATGGTGTATTGAGAGCGACAGCTTCAAATTTAGGATCATCATCCAAGAGAGGCCACCCACAAGAAGAGGCATTCTCTCCGTAGTTGGCTCTATCTACGACCCGCTGGGTATTCTAGCACCGGTGGTCTTGACAGCAAAGCTAATCCTCCAGGAGCTCTGCCGACTCAAGCTGGGATGGGACGATGACATTCCAGAGCACCTCGCTAAAGAATGGAACAGCTGGTTGGAGGATCTTGATGACTCCTGGGTCCTTGGCAAGATCATCGAGGTGGTTCCAGACGCACACGGGCTCGTGCGCCGGGTCCGCATCAAGACGAAGACAACCACATTAGATAGACCCATTACCAAGGTCTGTCTTCTCCAAGAAGCTGCATGAGGCGGTGCTGAAGACAGCTACAGAGACACTCGACAGTTATTAGTTATTAGTTTAAGTTTGTTGGCTCCTTGTTGTTTTGTAAGGTAATTGTTTCTGAAATAAGAAAAATTAGGGGCCGGAATATAGGAGCCAAAACACTGTACATATTATTTGGGATATGGAATAACCTTATATTTGATTTATAAGGGTTATATTACTACATTGATAGCTTTTTGCGTATAGTAGTCGAACATAACTTTATTAAAAGTTAATTAAAAGTAAAAAATATTATTATTTCTCAGTTATGTTTCTTAGTAATGTTAAGGAGGTTTACAGAAAACAATCATTGATATAATTTGAATTATAAATGCTGTTTTTGTGATTTGGAAACAATGAAAACCATTTTCTGTTTAGCTCAGGGTTTAGGTTGAATTTAGGGCTACCGCCCCTTTAAGAGAATTGTGCTGGGTTTCCCGCAATACCGTTGAAGCGTCATAAACTGACTTTGGACGCTCGGAGCCAGCTGTGAACTAGGACCTGAGCGATATAGTTTTCTTACCGTAGCCTATGGACGTTACATTGTCTTAGAAATATCAGACAGCATTAGTTTTGGTTTAAGAAACATTTATTTTATTACTCCTGTAAGAAGATTTCACTGTGGGACCTGAATAAACGGTCATTTTTGTTATCCTTTGACATTGGAGTCCAGTGGAGCTTTTTTTTTGCCCTGATACAACGTTCTACGGCACGAGTAACTAACTTTTGCAAGGGATTGGGCTGCTGGCCCTGACAGTTAGACTGAAACAAAAGGTGAGCATGTAAACAATGAATGGCGACTGCAGAAAGCAAAAGCTGAATCCCAGACATTTTGGACGATCTCGATGGCCGGACATGTCTGGGAAAAAGAGGATGTATGGTAACCCCTACTACTCAGCTTTCTCCACAGAATAAGAACCCGTTAGCTTAGCTTCCAAATAAAAGATATGACTGACACTGTTTGTACATTCAGTGAGAGTGAGTGAGTGAGATCTCACCCTCTATGGGCAGGTTGAAAACATGCGGAACTTGCTCCTACTCCTGCTGTAGTTTCTAGCCTCTGGCCAAAAAATCCTCCGATGACGCAAAATGATGATTTTTGCGTCATCGGAGGATTTTTTTCAGACAAAAAATACATAAATCTCTCGTCTCAGGGGGATATGAGGGAAGAAAGCATGGTAATTCGAAAATACTACAGGTTTTCTACTAATACAAAGCTTAATGCTAAATCCTGAAGTATCCCTTTAAAGAAATGCGTCGAGCGGTCGACTTGTCTCTCCAGGCTACCGCGCCATTGGCCGCTCCTTGGCAGCTCCTTGGCAGCTTTGGTAGCTACGGAGAGACATCTGTGGCTGAACTTGTCGGGCATCGGGGACAAGGACAGGGCCTTCCTCCTCGATGCCCCGATTTCGCCCTCCGGCCTCTTCGGTGATGCCGTCAACACCGTCGTCGAGAGGTTTCAGGAGGAGAAACGACAGTCAGCAGCTCTCATACATCTTATCCCCCGCCGTCGTCCTAGGTCTCGTGGGTCTGCTGCCAGGGGGCAGTCCCACGAGGCAGCCGCCAGCTCCTTATACCTGCAGCAGCAGAAGGAGAGTGTTGCCTCTCGTGCTCCCACGCAAAAGGCCTGGAGCCAGAAGCAACACTCTCAGCCGAAGTCTTCCAAGCCGAAGGCAGATCTGAGGACTGTCATTCAGGCGAGGAAGGCTTCGGCAAAGAGGTCCTGACGCGATGCGCAGGCCTCTAAGGGCGGTCCCCCCCCGCGATCGAGCACCAACACCTCGCTCCTTCGTGGAGCCCTCAGGAAATCGATGTTTGCCTCCCGCCACTAAATGCCCCTTGGGATGCATCGGTTTCCAGCGAACGCGAATCGCAGAGTCCGCCCAAAAATACTGCGGCCCTGCTGATTTCGCGCCCTCTCACGAGGCCTGCAGAATTTTTTTTTTCGGTTAGCTCCTGCCAGTCAACTGCTTCAGGTCACCGAAACCCAAAAACATTTTTAAAGAGTTCTGGGTCTTCTAGCAGCAGCGTCCAACGTGATACCTTTTGGCCTACTGTATATGAGAGCCCTGCAGTGGTGGCTCAGGACCAGAGGGTTTTCCCCGAGGGGGAACCCATTTCGCACGATCAAAGTAACGCGCAGATGCCTTCGTTCTTTGACGATGTGGACGAAACCATGGTTCCTGTCCCAAGGCCCCATTTTGGGAGCACCGTGTCAGAGAAAAATAGTGACCATGGATGCATTCCTCACAGGCTGGGGAGCGGTCATGGAAGGCCGCTATACCAGGGGTTCGTGGAAGGACCACCATCTCTCTTTTGGCACATCAATTGCCTAGAGATGCTGGCTGTATTTCTGGCATTCAGACATTTCCTTCCGAACCTCAGAGACCATCATGTTCTAGTACGAACAGACAATACGTCGGTGGTCTCATATATAAACCAACAGGGGGGCCTGAGATCCCACCCTCTATGCAGACTGGCACATCAGGTTCTTCTGTGGTCCCAGGGCAAACTTCTTTCAGTCAGAGCCATGTTTATCCCTGGGGACGAAAATGTGGGAGCAGACATCCTGTCGAGGCAGGGGCTAAGGCCCGGGGAATGGAGACTCCACCCCAAGACGCTGGAGTTAATATGGAGGAAGTTCGGCCAAGCGGAAGTGGATCTGTTCGCCTCTCACGAGAACACCCAGTGCCCGCTCTGGTTCTCCCTCACTCATCCAGCTCCCTTAGGACTGGATGCCATGGTGCAGGCGTGGCCGAGGCGACGTCTGTACGCATTTCCCCCGATCACTCTGCTCCCAGGGGTTCTAGAGAGGGTCCGGCGGTACGGGATCAGCTTGCTCCTAGTAGCCCCATACTGGCCGGCCCGAGTATGGTTTTCGGACATCATAACTCTTCTAGCAGGCCCTCCGTGGCAAATCCCGATCAGGAGGGACCTTCTTTCTCAGGCCGAGGGCACAATATTTCACCCTCGGCCGGAGCTATGGAAACTGTGGGTCTGGCCCCTGAGGGGGACCAACTCATAAATGCTGGTCTCTCAACTGAGGTTGTTGAGACCATCCTAAACTCTAGAGCCCCCTCCACGAGGAAACTGTATGCATTAAAATGGAATGTATTCAACTGTGTTCCACACGCCTTTAGGGGTGGGCACCCTGGGGAGACACCCACTTACCCACATAATACGTTTCCTTCGTGGAGCAAGGAGGATGAGGCCTGTCGTCCAGTCCAGGGTCCCCACGTGGGACCTGGCTGTGGTTCTTGAGGGGTTATCCCTGGCACCCTTCGAACCATTGGACACAGTGTGTGAGAAATTTCTATCTTTAAAAGTAGCTTTCCTGCTCGCTATTACTTCCCTGAAAAGAGTCGGCGATCTGCAGGCGCTATCCGTTGCTCTCTCTTGCCTTGAGTTCGCTCCTGGCAGAGCAAGAGTCATTCTCCACCCTAGACCCGGCTATGTGCCTAAGGTGCCAACAAATGTGGCACGGTCTGTAATTCTTCAGGCATTTCATCCTCCACCGCATGTGTCCGATGAGCAAGCGAAGCTATATCTTTTAAGCCCAGTCCGAGCCCTTGAGGCCTATGTTCGGAGAACCTCGGGCTGGAGGAAGTCGGATCAGTAGCCTCAGAATCTCCCTATAGGAGGTACGCTTTCTGGATGCTCGCACACAAAATATTATGTTGCCATGGAGAAGATCAGTTAGCCATTGGTTACACCTGAGCTGGGATTCTGTTTTCCCTTTTATTAAGCACCTTTTAAGCACACAGACTATTCAAAGCGCTCTAAGGCAAAGTAAACAGGGTTCAAAATTAGCACCATCTAGCCAAATGCTGGTAAAATGTGCAAGAGGCTGCTAGATTTGCTTCACTCAGCAAATATTTAAAATTATGAAATGCCCAGAATAATCTATGGTCTAAATTAAAATCACAACTAATCTGAAGATCAGCTGTTTTACATTCCACCGGACGCTAATGCTAAGCTAGCGCTTGCACAGGTACACAACAACATTAACAACAGCCTAGTAGCACACCCGGACAGTGTTTTTGTTGCCGCTGGGGATTTTAACCATGCTGACTTAAAAACTGTTCTTCACAAATTCCATCGCAATGTGAAATGTGCTACTAGGGGAGATAAAACGCTGGACCAGGTGTATACTAATGTAGCAGAAGCATACAGGGCCCAGACCTACCCCCACCTGGGTCTGTCAGACCATCTCTCCTTGCTGCTACACCCACGGTATACACCTAAGATCAAGAGCGCTGGGACTACAACCAAAACCGCGAGAATGTGGCCAGAGGACGCCATCCCTATGCTTCAAGACTGTTTCCACCACACAGACTGGGATGTTTTCAAGGGGCAGGGCACGGACACTCGTGAATCACTGGATGAATATACCACCACTGTCCTGAGTTACATCAACTTCTGTGCGGACAATGTTACGTCTTGGAAACATTTCCGTGTGTATCTCAACAGGAAACCTTGGATGACACACAGAGTTGAACAACTGATCCGAGCTAGTGACAGAGCGCTGGGTTCTAGGGACCCTGATGTATACAGCAGAGCCAGGGCTGCATTAAGGAAAGGAATCAATACTGCCAAACAACAACACCGGAGGCGTATTGAAGCCTGTTTTAATAACTCTGCAAACCCCAGGCAGGTATGGGAGGGCATCAGGGCTATCACGGAATATAAGAGCAAATCAACATCTCCCTCAGCTGATTCCACCTTGGCTGAGGATTTCAACCTCTTTTACGCCCGCTATGACAGGGACAACACAGACCCTGTGCTGCCCCCCCTCCCCTCCACTGATGAGGTAAGACGGGTCCTCTGCGGCATTAACACCAGGAAAGCAGCCAGACCGGACGGCGTGCTGGGCCGAGTGCTGAGAGACTGTGCTGCGGAGCTAAATGACGTTTTTACCGCCATCTACAGTACATCGCTGTCCACTTCATGGGTCCCTGCCTGCTTTAAGGCAGCCACAATAGTCCCAGTCCCCAAGCAGTCAAATGCCACTTGTCTAAATGACTATAGACCGGTGGCACTCACCTCCATTCCTGCCAAGTGCCTTGAGAGGCTGGTCATCACTCACATTAAAGGCACAATACCACCATCACTTGACTCACACCAATTTGCATACAGACAGAACCGGTCGACTGAGGACGCCATCGCCATTGTGCTCCACACGCTATTGGAACATCTTGAGCACAAGAACACCTACGCAAGACTCCTCTTTGTCGACTTTAGCTCGGCCTTTAACACAATCCGGCCGTTTAAACTCTGAGCCAAACTGCACCATCTTGGCTTTAACAAATCGCTGTGCAATTGGATTGTGGATTTCTTGACAAATCGAACACAGAGTGTTAGAGTAGGCAAGCACATGTCCTCCACCCTTTCAGTCAACACCGGGGCCCCCCAAGGGTGTGTGCTTAGCCTCTTGCTCTACACTCTATTCACACATGACTGCTCTGCTTCTCTTTGTTCCAATCTCATTGTTAAATTTGCCGACGACACAACAGTGCTCGGACTCATCAACAACAACAATGAGGCGGATTACTGGACTGAAGTGCAACATCTAGCGTCATGGTGTGTCAACAATAACTTGTCTTTGAACATCAAAAAGACCAAGGAGATCATTGTGGACTTCTGTAAAAGCAGACCCAATCACTCTCCTCTCTCTATTGGCAACGAGGTGGTAGAGAGGGTGTCACATTTTAAATTCTTGGGAGTTTCTGTGACCGAGGACCTGTCCTGGGGAACTACCATCACCTCAGTGATAGGGAAGGCCCTGCAACGCCTCTACTACGTGAGGCAACTGAGGAGCGCCAGGATCCCAAAACAGCTGATGGTCAACTTTTACAACTGTGCCATCAGCAGTGTTTTGACATATGGTTTCTTAGTGTGGTACTCCAGCTGCACTAAGGCCCATCAGCAGGCACTCCAACGGGTGGTAAAAACAGCGGGTAAAATCATTGGGACCACTCTCCCAGAGATCAGTACCATCTATGACACCCGCTGTCTGAAGAGAGTGCACAACATCCTGCGGGACCGGCATCACCCGGCCCATCACCTGTTCCACCTGCTGCCCTCAGGGAGAAGGTACAGGTCCATTGGTGCCAGTAAAGCCAGACAGGCTAACAGCCTGTACCCTTACGCAGTGAGGCTGCTTAATGATGCCCTTTCCCCCTCTCCTCCCCCCTCCCATGGACAGTAAACCATACCCCACTTTGCAATATCTGTGTACTGGACTTTGCATTGCTGCGTTAACTACATCTATATCCAACTCTGACCATACTCTCTGTTTTGGATGCCTTTTAAGTTGTTTTGTAAAAGCCTCTTTGCTGATACCAAGAGTGAATGTCACTGGTTTTGTGCCTTAACAACCATATACTTTTGATGTGCCATGTTTACACAGGGGGTATTTATTATTTGAAGGGGATCTGCACTGGTGTTTGTGCATTTTATAACATACCATGTACTGTTGTTGTATGCTCCAAACACAATTTCGTTGCTGTTCTCTTTTGAATGACAATGACAATAAATGATTGAAATTGAATTGAATTGAATTGAATTGAAAAAAATAAGATAGAAAAATTGTATAAACAGAGAGTCACTCAAATTTGGAGTCAGATTAAATTCTTCATGGAGTCAGAATTAAAATTCGAGATCAACTGTTTAATAAATTAAAGTGATTTTTCCAGAGAACGCCCGAAAAGACATACATTCCTTCGACCATACCACTTGGATTCCGTTGTTGGGCCAGTGGGTGGAGCTTTACACAACACTTTAAGTTAAAATACACAGACACGTGGAACAATAACACACATGATCCTTTATTGTTAAAGAGAACATCACAAAAGCAAACATTAAGAACAAACTTTACAGTGAAGTAGGAGACATCTTTATGTCATTTATGTCATTTTATGTCTTAAACGTGTAACATGCAGGTGTGTCAGGAGAGCATCATGACAAAACACAGATCAAATATACAGGTAGATCACAAGATGAGAGTAAATACGTTAAAATATTACAATGGAAGTTTTATCAACACTTTTTTTTTTTTTTACTTAAAGTTACTATATGTTAAATTAAAAGATTATTATTATTGTTTTTTAAAGATTATTTTTGCCCATTTTTAGGCCTTTATTGACAGGACAGCTGAAGACATGAAAGGGGAGAGAGGGGGGAGATGACATGCAGCAAAGGGCCAAAGGTCGGGGGTCAAACCCAGGCCCGGTGCATCGAAGAGTACACCTCTACATAAGAGCGCACGCTCCAGCATCTGAGCGATCCCTTATCAACACCAAATATCTAAACTAACCTGCAGCTGACGGCACAGTGAATGAACCATCCCACTAAGCAAAATTATGTCCAAAACACGTCTTTTCAATGTCTTTGTCACAAAAGTCGGATGTTGAAAAGACGTCCACTGAGGAGCCAGAATGAAAGTTTTTATGACGTCTTTTTTTGACGTGTTCTGCACGTCCGATATCTAGACGTTCATCGAACCTTCGTACAAGGTTAAAACTAGTTCAGATGTGGCCATTGTGGACATATTTTCAGCATCATTTATGGTCTCATTTAGACATAATTACTTTGACTATTGCTGTCAGATGATCTTAGTGAGAATTAACAGAGGTTTAGATGTTGATATTTGTTTAGTTTGAAGTGTCACCATTGTGGTGATCAGTGTTTGCTTTAGTTGGGCTCTTGGTCCCCGTTACTTTTACTTTAACTTTTATTTGACTGCTTTAACTGTGTGTTTGTAAAACACAATTGTTGTGGCAGAGCAAGACAATAATAAGTAAGATCAGCTGTTTTCAGCTTATTGATGATCATGAAATCTTCACAAAACAAGCATCTAATGTTGTCAGATGCTTCGGCATTCATAACCACCAACCTTGTGGGACTGCAATATTGGTGCCTAAAGCATTAAAATGATCACTTATTTGAAGGTGTATAAAAAGCACGTGCACATGATGTTACATCAAGATTTTGGATATGAATCACAACAATGGTGACAATCAAAACAAAAAAGCTTGGGAATTAAGGATGAGTTTTGTACTATGAAAGCTACCCATCATGCATTGCAGCATGAAGCTTTTTTTTTGTTTTAAATTGTCACCATTGTTGTGAATCATATGCATATCTTGATGTCTGTGTGTGACTATATGATACATTTGCTCAAAACATCATGTGCACATGCTTTTTATACACCTTCAAATAAGTGATCATTTTAATGCTTTTGGCACCAATAATGCAGTTCCACAAGATTGGTGGTTATTACTGCCAAATTTTAAACACTTTAAACACAATATTAGATGCCCATTTTGTGATGATTATGTCATCATCAACATTGAGCTGATAACACCTCATACTTTTTCTAGGCTTTCTCTGCCACAACAATTGTATTACACAAACACACTGTTACAGCAGCCAAATAAAAGTTAAAGTAAAAAGAAAGGGGACCAAGAGCCCAACTAAAGCAAACACTGATCACCACAATGGTGAAACTTCAAATTAAACAAATATCAACATCTAAACCTCTGTTAATTCTCACTAAGATCATCTGACAGCAATAGTCAAAGTAATTATGTCTAAATGAGACCATAAATGATGCTGAAAATATGTCCACAATGGCCACATCTGAACTAGTTTTAACCTTGTACGAAGGTTCGATGAACGTCTAGATATCGGACGTGCAGAACACATCAAAAAAAGACGTCATAAAAACTTTCATTCTGTCTCCTCAGTGGACGTCTTTTCAACATCCGACTTTTGTGACAAAGACGTTGAAAAGACGTGTTTTGGACATCATTTTGCTTAGTGGGATGGTCACGGATTTGAGAGTTGAGATTGTTCTTGATATTTAAAAAATAACTCTTTAAACCACTAATCGGTTCATAATTTGAGTAAACAAGATTCATAAAAGTCGTCAGAACTTCTGGTAGACTGCAAGGGTCAAGAAGAAAAATATTATCAACATTCCTTTCGCTACAGCTTTTAATTTAATTATTTTGCATATGACAATGCATTTTGCTGTAAGGATAGCTCCAGTCAGCTAAATTTCTAAACATTTTTGAATTGATCTTGTAGGTCTTGTGTTTCTCCAGCAAAGGATCCAGGTGCCGTAAATACTCATTGATTGCAGCTTCGATTACATGAACACAGTCTGATGCAGGTTTACCAGCCTGAATATCCAGTCGAGCCTCATGGATCAGCATCTGGACGTTGAAGGCGGCTCCGTTGACCCAGATCTTGAGCCCACGGCTGCTCATCTGTCCGTCATGCAGCAGGGAGTTTCTGAGGATGGTGAGATGGTTGCTCAGCTGCTTTTCCAGTGTCTTTATTTCCTCCCGTAATCGTCGGTCATTGTTCATGTAGATTTCATGGCGTTTCAGATACTCTGACATTGTGTCTCGGACACTCGAAGCTTTCTCTTCCCCAGACAGACGTCGTAACAGGCTGTATGTGTCAACACTTGTCTGAGTGTTGCTCTTGATGGCGATCTCTATGAGCAAGGAAATCACCAAAGCTCCAAGTCCAACAGCATTCGGGACTGAAGTCAGTGGACCAAAGGCAGACCCAAGACTGCGGGCGTAACCTGGCACCGTGTTGAGCATCTCCTTATTTAAAGCCTGCAGCACCGCGTTAGAGTCGGAACCAGAATATTTCAGCAGAGACTCATCTATGCCTATATCTGGTAAGAGGCATGGTTGATGTAAAGTGTGTTCATAAACCCAAAGTGCACCCTTGTCATAGTCCTCTTGTGAATATGTGAGGCCCATGATTTTTCCTCCCGATCTGTGTTCGCTCACACAGAGTTCAGATGTCCCCCGACCAGAAGACTGAACACTATAATCAGAATACTGAGATAAAATCCAGCGCCCTCCCTCACATATAACCAGGATGACAACTCCAACAGCCAATCAGACCTCTGGAAAATGGTTAGGCATATTTGTTGACTTGTCTCTAAAGTCCAATGTGTTCAAGGTCCAGAAAAATAATTGTGCCGCATGAATCTACATTTATAGTTTATTCAAACACAACCCTAATGCAGTGATTAGAGATTGTTCCTTCATGTGCATTATAAGTGTTTTATAAGCTCCTTAAATAAAGAAAACCTTCACAGAATCCACATCAGAAACAGGACAACGCCAAAAACATGAACAGGATATTGACTTAACCCACGTCAGCATTTATACTGTACAATATTCTGTGATAAACGGGATTCTTTGACTATTATTTAGGTCTTATAAAGGCATCATGTGTTTTAACTGGATCTGTGCAACCGAGGATTTTTTTCACATGAATAGTTATTTTTGTTTTAAACAACTTTATTAAACAACAATATATAACACACACACACACTCACACACACACACATACAGACACACACACACACACACACACACACACAGAGAGAGTTCGAACTCCAGCACTGATTCAGTCGAATCATAAACACAGAAGCCTTTGTTTACTCATTCACACAGAGAAAAAAAACTAAGAAACAAAATTAATATTTAGATATGATTTATTTATGAGCTTCTTGTGACACAGAGTAATTATCCAAATCAACAAGAAAATCAGAATGAATCGCCTGTCGTATGCGCGCTAAATCTGTATAAACACCGTCTATAATGTACCGTAATATGGCTTGAGAAATAAGCTTTAGAGGATCCGAAGACAGTAAAACCTTCACCTTCATATTCATATTCCTGATTTCATATTTCCCGAGTGATGGAGTGTGATATGAGTGACACGTGTTCCAATGGCTTCATCAGCAGGGCTTTAAAGGGCACTTCATCAAACGATCTTTACTGGAAATATGACTGTATATTACTGGAGATATTACTGTATATTACTGGAGAAATTACTGTAGGACTCGCCATGACCGATGCCGTTCATCCAACCCATTTCTGCCACATCAGCTTCTGTATATCATAATTATGAGACAAAGTTAAAAATATGAATTATTTTGAAATTATTGCACACTAAGTCATAATCATTTTGCTCAAAATGATGCTTTTTTATGAAACTTACACACATTCAGGTGTTAATAAAAAAGAATGCATGAAGCTAAAAATAGAGGATCTGTTCTTTCTTTGATATATTGCATATTCAGATATATTCAGATACATTTTTCTGGGGGCTGTGAAAGTTTTGTGATCATATCATGAAATATGATCCAAAATACTGGCATTGACTGGCAACTTTTTTAAAACGCTGGAGAGGAAAGAGTTAATTATGATTCTCATGTCAATTTCAATAATTTGTCAATTTCTACTTTTTATGTCAATTTTGACTTTTCATGTCATAATTCTGGCTTAGTGTGTCGATGTCAACTTTTCATTTCATAAATATGACATCATTCACACAATATTCTGGGGGCCGTGAAAATTATTAAAAAGCTGGCGGTGGCTGGCAACTTTTTTACTTGTCATAATTAACTTGTGTCAATGTCATTCCTTTTTCAATTTCACCTTATTTCATAATTTGTACTTTTGATGTCATAACTATGATTTCGAGAAGACTGTTGTGTCAGAAGTGTGTGAGATTGAGTTTCAGACTCTGAACGCTGAGAGACTCTGTAACCCGATGCACTGTGATCACATGATCATCAGAGAATAAACGTGTGGAAACAGAGATTTCGTGTTCAGTGTGTTTGATTGACAGTGTGTTTGATTGACAGTGTTTGATTGACAGTGTGTTTGATTGGCAGTGTTTGATTGACAGTGTTTGGTTGACAGTGTGTTTGATTGACAGTGTTTGATTGACAGTGTGTTTGATTGACAGTGTGTTTGATTGGCAGTGTTTGATTGACAGTGTTTGATTGGCCTCCTAATAATCCCCTTACATTGAATTGGCTCTATCACTCTCTCTCCTCTCTCCACCTATATCCGGTGTGTGGTGAGCGCACTGGCGCCGTTGTACTGTGGCTGCCGTCGCATCATCCAAGTGGATGCTGCACACTGGTGGTGGTTGAGGAGAGATCCCCTGACATGATTGTAAAGCGCTTTGGGTGTACAGTAGTACATATGAAAGCGCTATATAAATGCCCGATTCTATTCTATTCTATTGACAGTGTTTGGAAAGATGATGTTTCAATGTCCCACATTATACGACGGTCACAGTCGTTCTCTTCCAGCTCTCTGATGTAATTTCCTGATCCAACAGGAACATCTAGATCTTACCGTTTTTTTCAACTGCTTACACACAAAATCCTCACTTGTCACACAATTTCTGAAACCTGACACTCAAACACCAGAAACACACACCAGATCTGCAAAAGTTTAGTTTTAGCTAACTCAGTTTTCAATTTCATAAAACAGTTTTTGCAAACCATAACACACAATTCTCTCTGTAACTCACAAACATCTAACAGGAAGTATATCTTGATTTCCTTTTTCAAACACAACCTATCAAAACACCACAGTAATTCATCAGAGCCTCACACACACTCCTCACATGTGCAAACACTCATCGCTTTACTGAACACACACCAATCATGGCTTTAGAATAGGCCTATAAAAGGCCAAAGGTCGAGTTTGGTTTTGAATAACTGTGTGTATATGATATATCCAAAAATATAATATTATGGCGAAGGTGTTTGCAACGTAAGACAAACGTTTGCTTCTGAGATGTTTATGATATTCTGAATGCAGTGAGAGATGTGAGGCGTTGGGCATTTTGTGTGCAATTCTTGAATTTGTGTGTAAAGTTTTGAAAATGTGTGTAAGCAGTTGAAAAAAACTGGCGTCGACACTCTTAGATCATCGGTCACTGATGCGTAGGTTTGCGTCTGAATCGTGTGGAGTCTGTGCCGATACGAGTCGTCACGAAACGGTTCGGCTCTTTGGTCTCGTGTGCGAGTGAACGATGATGTGTGTCCAACTCAAACTCACACTCATGGTTACCGGGCTCAAACTCACGGTTACCGGTTACCGAGCTCACACACACGGTTACCGAGCTCACACACACGGTTACCGGTTACCGAGCTCAAACTCACTGTTACCGGTTAACGAGCTCAAACTCACGGTTACCGAGCTCAAACTCACGGTTACCGGTTACCGAGCTCACACACACGGTTACCGAGCTCACACACACGGTTACCGAGCTCAAACTCACGGTTACCGGTTACCGAGCTCACACTCACGGTTACCGAGCTCACACACACGGTTACCGGTTACCGAGCTCACACTCACGGTTACCGAGCTCACACACACGGTTACCGGTTACCGAGCTCAAACTCACTGTTACCGGTTAACGAGCTCAAACTCACGGTTACCGAGCTCAAACTCACGGTTACCGGTTACCGAGCTCACACACACGGTTACCGAGCTCACACACACGGTTACCGAGCTCACACTCATGGTTACCGGTTACCGAGCTCAAACTCACGGTTACCGAGCTCAAACTCACGGTTACCGGGCTCAAACTCACGGTTACAGGTTACCGAGCTCACACTCAGGGTTACCGGGCTCAAACTCACGGTTACCGAGCTCACACACACGGTTACCGAGCTCACAGTCATGGTTACCGAGCTCAGACTCACTGTTACCGAGTTCACACTCACGGTTACCGAGCTCACACTCACGGTTACCGAGCTCACACTCACGGTTACCGAGCTCAAACTCACGGTTACCGGGCTCAAACTCACGGTTACCGAGCTCACACTCACGGTTACCGGTTAACGAGCTCAAACTCAGAGTTACCGGGCTCAAACTCTCTACCGAGACTGAAACTGAGAATCTCAGGTCCGTTTGAAGCTCAAATCCAGTTATGATTATGAATTAAAGGAAGAGTAAAGAGAGATCATGGCCTGACGACGGTATGGAAGGTTAATGGAGCACACACACACACACACACGCGAGATCTCAGCTACTGTAGCCTACAATTCTTCATATTCATATTCTGTACATCAGAGTCAGGGATCGTTTCAAACATGCGTGGATAAATAAGTCTGTCGCAGACGTGTCGTATCAAACAACCACACATCTCAAACCAAAAACAGATATATACAAAAAATACAAATGCCCTAGAATAGATCTATATATATTCATATACATATATAGGTTTTTAATCTTTGAATTACAAATCTGAAAATATCATTTCTTATATCTTTAAGAAAAAGAGGTTTCGGGAACCATGCAGTCGCCCCGCGCGAGATCCATGTCCTCGGGCGCGTTCCTGAGCTGACCTCTGACTCCTGACCTCTGACCTCTGACCTCAGCCAAACGTCCTGCGCTCAGAGGCGAGGAGAGATTCCCGTGTGCTCCTACACTTTCGACTCGTTCTCCATGTTGGCCAGGTCCCCGTTCCTCTCGCTGGGCTCGTCGAGTTGACTCAGTTTGCTAGCGACTGACCAGCTGAGCGGCAGACGGGAGCGCGCGGTCATCTCCGCTAGCTCGCGCGCGCTGCAACTGGGAGTGCTGGTCTCGTAGATCTCGTGGAAACTGTTGTAGTCCACCTCGTAGAAGCCGTCCTCCAGCGTCAGGACCGGCGTGAAGCGATAGCCCCACTTTATCTCACTCGCCACGTACGAGCTGCGCGCCTGGCACGTCATTCCTGAGGAAACACACACACACACACACACACACAGAGGTGAGGAACCATCTGAGGATCTTAAAGGGATACTTCACCCAATATTCATGGACAGATGCACTTTTATGATGGACAGATGCACTTTTATCATGGATAAATGCACTTTTATGATGGACAGATGCACTTTTATGATGGATAGATGCACTTTTATCATGGATAGATGCACTTTTTTGCACTACAAAACAGAAACAGCCATTCACTGCCATTATAAAGCTTGGAAGAGCCAGGACATTTTTTTAATGTAACTCTGTGTTTGTCTGAAAGAAGAATGTCATATACACCTAGGATGACTTGAGGGAGAGTAAATCATGGGCTAATTTACATTTTTGGGTGAACTATCCCTTTAAAGGATTAGTTCACTTCAGAATTAAAATGTCCTGATGATTTAGGCCCTGTCCCAAATGGCGCACTTCATGAGGACTTTCGGTCTCGTGGACTTAAATTGCGCGTGCTCGCTGAGTCTACGAGTCCGTAGGCCGTCCCATTCAGCATTTTACCGCTCTGAAGTGTGCTCAGCAGCGCCCCCTTTACACCCTTGAAACCCTTCGATGAACGTCTAGATATCGGACGTGCAGAACACATCAAAAAAAGACGTCATAAAAACTTTCATTCTGTCTCCTCAGTGGACGTCTTTTCAACATCCGACTTTTGTGACAAAGACGTTGAAAAGACGTGTTTTGGACATCATTTTGCTTAGTGGGATGGTCACGGATTTGAGAGTTGAGATTGTTCTTGATATTTAAAAAATAACTCTTTAAACCACTAATCGGTTCATAATTTGAGTAAACAAGATTCATAAAAGTCGTCAGAACTTCTGGTAGACTGCAAGGGTCAAGAAGAAAAATATTATCAACATTCCTTTCGCTACAGCTTTTAATTTAATTATTTTGCATATGACAATGCATTTTGCTGTAAGGATAGCTCCAGTCAGCTAAATTTCTAAACATTTTTGAATTGATCTTGTAGGTCTTGTGTTTCTCCAGCAAAGGATCCAGGTGCCGTAAATACTCATTGATTGCAGCTTCGATTACATGAACACAGTCTGATGCAGGTTTACCAGCCTGAATATCCAGTCGAGCCTCATGGATCAGCATCTGGACGTTGAAGGCGGCTCCGTTGACCCAGATCTTGAGCCCACGGCTGCTCATCTGTCCGTCATGCAGCAGGGAGTTTCTGAGGATGGTGAGATGGTTGCTCAGCTGCTTTTCCAGTGTCTTTATTTCCTCCCGTAATCGTCGGTCATTGTTCATGTAGATTTCATGGCGTTTCAGATACTCTGACATTGTGTCTCGGACACTCGAAGCTTTCTCTTCCCCAGACAGACGTCGTAACAGGCTGTATGTGTCAACACTTGTCTGAGTGTTGCTCTTGATGGCGATCTCTATGAGCAAGGAAATCACCAAAGCTCCAAGTCCAACAGCATTCGGGACTGAAGTCAGTGGACCAAAGGCAGACCCAAGACTGCGGGCGTAACCTGGCACCGTGTTGAGCATCTCCTTATTTAAAGCCTGCAGCACCGCGTTAGAGTCGGAACCAGAATATTTCAGCAGAGACTCATCTATGCCTATATCTGGTAAGAGGCATGGTTGATGTAAAGTGTGTTCATAAACCCAAAGTGCACCCTTGTCATAGTCCTCTTGTGAATATGTGAGGCCCATGATTTTTCCTCCCGATCTGTGTTCGCTCACACAGAGTTCAGATGTCCCCCGACCAGAAGACTGAACACTATAATCAGAATACTGAGATAAAATCCAGCGCCCTCCCTCACATATAACCAGGATGACAACTCCAACAGCCAATCAGACCTCTGGAAAATGGTTAGGCATATTTGTTGACTTGTCTCTAAAGTCCAATGTGTTCAAGGTCCAGAAAAATAATTGTGCCGCATGAATCTACATTTATAGTTTATTCAAACACAACCCTAATGCAGTGATTAGAGATTGTTCCTTCATGTGCATTATAAGTGTTTTATAAGCTCCTTAAATAAAGAAAACCTTCACAGAATCCACATCAGAAACAGGACAACGCCAAAAACATGAACAGGATATTGACTTAACCCACGTCAGCATTTATACTGTACAATATTCTGTGATAAACGGGATTCTTTGACTATTATTTAGGTCTTATAAAGGCATCATGTGTTTTAACTGGATCTGTGCAACCGAGGATTTTTTTCACATGAATAGTTATTTTTGTTTTAAACAACTTTATTAAACAACAATATATAACACACACACACACTCACACACACACACATACAGACACACACACACACACACACACACACACAGAGAGAGTTCGAACTCCAGCACTGATTCAGTCGAATCATAAACACAGAAGCCTTTGTTTACTCATTCACACAGAGAAAAAAAACTAAGAAACAAAATTAATATTTAGATATGATTTATTTATGAGCTTCTTGTGACACAGAGTAATTATCCAAATCAACAAGAAAATCAGAATGAATCGCCTGTCGTATGCGCGCTAAATCTGTATAAACACCGTCTATAATGTACCGTAATATGGCTTGAGAAATAAGCTTTAGAGGATCCGAAGACAGTAAAACCTTCACCTTCATATTCATATTCCTGATTTCATATTTCCCGAGTGATGGAGTGTGATATGAGTGACACGTGTTCCAATGGCTTCATCAGCAGGGCTTTAAAGGGCACTTCATCAAACGATCTTTACTGGAAATATGACTGTATATTACTGGAGATATTACTGTATATTACTGGAGAAATTACTGTAGGACTCGCCATGACCGATGCCGTTCATCCAACCCATTTCTGCCACATCAGCTTCTGTATATCATAATTATGAGACAAAGTTAAAAATATGAATTATTTTGAAATTATTGCACACTAAGTCATAATCATTTTGCTCAAAATGATGCTTTTTTATGAAACTTACACACATTCAGGTGTTAATAAAAAAGAATGCATGAAGCTAAAAATAGAGGATCTGTTCTTTCTTTGATATATTGCATATTCAGATATATTCAGATACATTTTTCTGGGGGCTGTGAAAGTTTTGTGATCATATCATGAAATATGATCCAAAATACTGGCATTGACTGGCAACTTTTTTAAAACGCTGGAGAGGAAAGAGTTAATTATGATTCTCATGTCAATTTCAATAATTTGTCAATTTCTACTTTTTATGTCAATTTTGACTTTTCATGTCATAATTCTGGCTTAGTGTGTCGATGTCAACTTTTCATTTCATAAATATGACATCATTCACACAATATTCTGGGGGCCGTGAAAATTATTAAAAAGCTGGCGGTGGCTGGCAACTTTTTTACTTGTCATAATTAACTTGTGTCAATGTCATTCCTTTTTCAATTTCACCTTATTTCATAATTTGTACTTTTGATGTCATAACTATGATTTCGAGAAGACTGTTGTGTCAGAAGTGTGTGAGATTGAGTTTCAGACTCTGAACGCTGAGAGACTCTGTAACCCGATGCACTGTGATCACATGATCATCAGAGAATAAACGTGTGGAAACAGAGATTTCGTGTTCAGTGTGTTTGATTGACAGTGTGTTTGATTGACAGTGTTTGATTGACAGTGTGTTTGATTGGCAGTGTTTGATTGACAGTGTTTGGTTGACAGTGTGTTTGATTGACAGTGTTTGATTGACAGTGTGTTTGATTGACAGTGTGTTTGATTGGCAGTGTTTGATTGACAGTGTTTGATTGGCCTCCTAATAATCCCCTTACATTGAATTGGCTCTATCACTCTCTCTCCTCTCTCCACCTATATCCGGTGTGTGGTGAGCGCACTGGCGCCGTTGTACTGTGGCTGCCGTCGCATCATCCAAGTGGATGCTGCACACTGGTGGTGGTTGAGGAGAGATCCCCTGACATGATTGTAAAGCGCTTTGGGTGTACAGTAGTACATATGAAAGCGCTATATAAATGCCCGATTCTATTCTATTCTATTGACAGTGTTTGGAAAGATGATGTTTCAATGTCCCACATTATACGACGGTCACAGTCGTTCTCTTCCAGCTCTCTGATGTAATTTCCTGATCCAACAGGAACATCTAGATCTTACCGTTTTTTTCAACTGCTTACACACAAAATCCTCACTTGTCACACAATTTCTGAAACCTGACACTCAAACACCAGAAACACACACCAGATCTGCAAAAGTTTAGTTTTAGCTAACTCAGTTTTCAATTTCATAAAACAGTTTTTGCAAACCATAACACACAATTCTCTCTGTAACTCACAAACATCTAACAGGAAGTATATCTTGATTTCCTTTTTCAAACACAACCTATCAAAACACCACAGTAATTCATCAGAGCCTCACACACACTCCTCACATGTGCAAACACTCATCGCTTTACTGAACACACACCAATCATGGCTTTAGAATAGGCCTATAAAAGGCCAAAGGTCGAGTTTGGTTTTGAATAACTGTGTGTATATGATATATCCAAAAATATAATATTATGGCGAAGGTGTTTGCAACGTAAGACAAACGTTTGCTTCTGAGATGTTTATGATATTCTGAATGCAGTGAGAGATGTGAGGCGTTGGGCATTTTGTGTGCAATTCTTGAATTTGTGTGTAAAGTTTTGAAAATGTGTGTAAGCAGTTGAAAAAAACTGGCGTCGACACTCTTAGATCATCGGTCACTGATGCGTAGGTTTGCGTCTGAATCGTGTGGAGTCTGTGCCGATACGAGTCGTCACGAAACGGTTCGGCTCTTTGGTCTCGTGTGCGAGTGAACGATGATGTGTGTCCAACTCAAACTCACACTCATGGTTACCGGGCTCAAACTCACGGTTACCGGTTACCGAGCTCACACACACGGTTACCGAGCTCACACACACGGTTACCGGTTACCGAGCTCAAACTCACTGTTACCGGTTAACGAGCTCAAACTCACGGTTACCGAGCTCAAACTCACGGTTACCGGTTACCGAGCTCACACACACGGTTACCGAGCTCACACACACGGTTACCGAGCTCAAACTCACGGTTACCGGTTACCGAGCTCACACTCACGGTTACCGAGCTCACACACACGGTTACCGGTTACCGAGCTCACACTCACGGTTACCGAGCTCACACACACGGTTACCGGTTACCGAGCTCAAACTCACTGTTACCGGTTAACGAGCTCAAACTCACGGTTACCGAGCTCAAACTCACGGTTACCGGTTACCGAGCTCACACACACGGTTACCGAGCTCACACACACGGTTACCGAGCTCACACTCATGGTTACCGGTTACCGAGCTCAAACTCACGGTTACCGAGCTCAAACTCACGGTTACCGGGCTCAAACTCACGGTTACAGGTTACCGAGCTCACACTCAGGGTTACCGGGCTCAAACTCACGGTTACCGAGCTCACACACACGGTTACCGAGCTCACAGTCATGGTTACCGAGCTCAGACTCACTGTTACCGAGTTCACACTCACGGTTACCGAGCTCACACTCACGGTTACCGAGCTCACACTCACGGTTACCGAGCTCAAACTCACGGTTACCGGGCTCAAACTCACGGTTACCGAGCTCACACTCACGGTTACCGGTTAACGAGCTCAAACTCAGAGTTACCGGGCTCAAACTCTCTACCGAGACTGAAACTGAGAATCTCAGGTCCGTTTGAAGCTCAAATCCAGTTATGATTATGAATTAAAGGAAGAGTAAAGAGAGATCATGGCCTGACGACGGTATGGAAGGTTAATGGAGCACACACACACACACACACGCGAGATCTCAGCTACTGTAGCCTACAATTCTTCATATTCATATTCTGTACATCAGAGTCAGGGATCGTTTCAAACATGCGTGGATAAATAAGTCTGTCGCAGACGTGTCGTATCAAACAACCACACATCTCAAACCAAAAACAGATATATACAAAAAATACAAATGCCCTAGAATAGATCTATATATATTCATATACATATATAGGTTTTTAATCTTTGAATTACAAATCTGAAAATATCATTTCTTATATCTTTAAGAAAAAGAGGTTTCGGGAACCATGCAGTCGCCCCGCGCGAGATCCATGTCCTCGGGCGCGTTCCTGAGCTGACCTCTGACTCCTGACCTCTGACCTCTGACCTCAGCCAAACGTCCTGCGCTCAGAGGCGAGGAGAGATTCCCGTGTGCTCCTACACTTTCGACTCGTTCTCCATGTTGGCCAGGTCCCCGTTCCTCTCGCTGGGCTCGTCGAGTTGACTCAGTTTGCTAGCGACTGACCAGCTGAGCGGCAGACGGGAGCGCGCGGTCATCTCCGCTAGCTCGCGCGCGCTGCAACTGGGAGTGCTGGTCTCGTAGATCTCGTGGAAACTGTTGTAGTCCACCTCGTAGAAGCCGTCCTCCAGCGTCAGGACCGGCGTGAAGCGATAGCCCCACTTTATCTCACTCGCCACGTACGAGCTGCGCGCCTGGCACGTCATTCCTGAGGAAACACACACACACACACACACACACAGAGGTGAGGAACCATCTGAGGATCTTAAAGGGATACTTCACCCAATATTCATGGACAGATGCACTTTTATGATGGACAGATGCACTTTTATCATGGATAAATGCACTTTTATGATGGACAGATGCACTTTTATGATGGATAGATGCACTTTTATCATGGATAGATGCACTTTTTTGCACTACAAAACAGAAACAGCCATTCACTGCCATTATAAAGCTTGGAAGAGCCAGGACATTTTTTTAATGTAACTCTGTGTTTGTCTGAAAGAAGAATGTCATATACACCTAGGATGACTTGAGGGAGAGTAAATCATGGGCTAATTTACATTTTTGGGTGAACTATCCCTTTAAAGGATTAGTTCACTTCAGAATTAAAATGTCCTGATGATTTAGGCCCTGTCCCAAATGGCGCACTTCATGAGGACTTTCGGTCTCGTGGACTTAAATTGCGCGTGCTCGCTGAGTCTACGAGTCCGTAGGCCGTCCCATTCAGCATTTTACCGCTCTGAAGTGTGCTCAGCAGCGCCCCCTTTACACCCTTGAAGCGGTCTTCCGCATAGATGCAGGCTCCACACACTTTAACTACCCAGGAATCCTTGCGAAAGGCCAATCAGACAACGGATGGGAGGAGATTTCGCTCACGGACAATTGTTGACATGCTGAGAAGAAAATATTACAGTTTTTATGACCTAGATGTACATTTTACCAGTTGTTACCTACAGTTTATACAAACACTATGGTCATCGAGCAGTGGTTGATGTCTCAAACATAATAATAGTGCGTTGAATAATACGATCGCATTATGATTCATTAAATAAATAAAACCGAATGTCAGGGCTTTACTGAGTCATATATAAACAGTATGAATATTGAAACCTGTAAATTAATCTGAAACTCATGCGCATTTTCATTATGTGTTAAAATTGTAATCTTAGTTCAAATGGAACATTATGTATTATTATGTACAACTGTATACATCATTTAAATAAGCATGATGTATCTATTGTCTAATGCCCAGGTGGCATGCACAATATCAAAATACAGAACTGTAAAATTAGGCTGTGTAGTTGACATGCAGATAAGACTTCGGAGCGCAAAAATGTGATTTCTCCTGTCCAACAACAACCAGACCATTATTTCCGGCTTGACGATTGAGTCTGTCCCAAAAATACCTCTCAATGCGACTCGTGGACTCGCGCCAAGGGCCCTACAGATCTGCACTACATGACATCACCAAAGTGTGGACTCTGAGGAAGTCCACAAGTCCCTGTCCATTTGGGACAGGGCCTTACTCTCCTCCACGTCATCCAAGATGTTCATGTCTTTCTTTCTTCAGTGGAGAAGAAATGAAGGTTTTTGAGGAAAACATTCCAGGATGTTTCTCCATATAGTGTCTTCAATGGGGTCCAACGGCTCGAAGGTCCAGATGTGAGTTTCAGTGCAGCTTCAAAGTCTCGACACAATCCAGCCGAGGAATAAGAGTCTCATCTAGACAAACCAGCGGACATTTTATAACAAAATAAACATTTATATACTTTTAACCACAAACACTGGTCTTGCACTAGCTGTGATGCGACACACATTATGTAATCAGGTTGAAAGGTCACGCGTGACTATATGAAGCGCCTGACAGAAGATTCCCAACAGAAGCTGTTGTTCTCTGAGTGTGTGTCGAGAGTCTGTCGCATGAATCAATGACGTGAAGCTTCAGACAGAACAACAGTGTGTGTCCATGCTGAAAGCCTCTTCACACACACTTTGTGCTCAGAATGCTAAACCAGTGTTGGCTGCGGGGGTTCAAAGGTCACCGTCCCCAAACACTGCAAGAGTGTCACATCTGTGAGCGCTCAGAAACACACACACGCAGCGTAGAGGAAACACACACACTTATATAACGCGTGTCTCAGAATCAGCGCAGGAGCTTCATCACGACATGTTTCATGAGCTCCACTGCATTAGACTCTCTTCAGCGCATTATCATGAACACACACACACTCCGTCAGCGAGAGCCGCGGGTTTGCTAGAGAAGTTTCATTCTTCTGCTGTGAGATAAAGTTTAAGCCAAATCCCTCCGTCCTCCGTTGGTGTGACAGGTGTGTGTTCAGTGTTATCAGCAGACAACAGCCAGAGCTCACACACACACGCACACACACACACACACACGCACACACACACACACACACACACTCACAAATCCTCACTGCGGCCTTTTGATGAGCTCTCTCACACACACACACACACACACACACACACACACACACACACACACACACACACACACACACTCACACACACACACAGACACACACACACACACTCACAAACCCTCACTGCGGCCTTGTGATGAGCTCTCTCACACACACACACACACACGCACACACACACACACACACACGCACACGCACACACACACACACGCACACGCACACACACACTCACAAATCCTCACTGCGGCCTTTTGATGAGCTCTCTCTCACACACACACACACACACACACACACACACACACTCACTCACACACACAGACACACACACACACACACTCACAAACCCTCACTGCGGCCTTGTTATGAGCTCTAGTGCAGCCGCCGACACACACACACACACACACACACACTCTCAGACCCACAGACACTCTCAGGAACGCTCACACACAATCTCAGATGCTCACAAATACCCACTAATGCTCGGACTTGCACAAAAATGCTTGCACACACTCACACGTTCACTAATGCTGGCACAATATCGCACACCCTCACACACACTCACAAATACTCACTAATGCTCACAGCCTCACACATGCTCACTAATGCTCACACAAGCTCACACACACTCACACATGCTCACACACACTCTCTAATACTCACTAATGCTCACAGCCTAGCACATGCTCACACACACTCACAAATCCTCACTAATGCTCACAGCCTAGCACATGCTCACTAATGCTCACACACACTCACACACACTCACTAATGCTCACAGCCTAGCACATGCTCACTAATGCTCACACACACTCACTAATGCTCTCACACACACTCACACACACTCACTAATGCTCACAGCCTCACACATGCTCACTAATGCTCACACACGCTTACACACACTCACTAATGCTCACACACACTTACACACTCACTAATGCTCACACACACTCACTAATGCTCACTAATGCTCACACACGCTCACACACACTCACAAATATTTACTAATGCTCAGAGCCTCACACATGCTCACTAATACTCAAACACACTCACACAGACTCACTAATGCTCACACACACTCACTAATGCTCACTAATGCTCACACACGCTCACACACACTCACACACACTCACTAATGCTCACAGCCTCACACATGCTCACTAATGCTCACACACGCTTACACACACTCACTAATGCTCACACACACTTACACACTCACTAATGCTCACACACACTCACTAATGCTCACTAATGCTCACACACGCTCACACACACTCACAAATATTTACTAATGCTCAGAGCCTCACACATGCTCACTAATACTCAAACACACTCACACAGACTCACTAATGCTCACACACACTCACAAATACTCACTAATGCTCACAGCCTCACACATGCTCACTAATGCTCACAGCCTCACACATGCTCGCTAATGCTCACACACACTCACTAATGCTCACAGCCTCACACATGCTCACTAATACTCACACACACTCACTAATGCTCACTAATGCTCATACACTCTCACACACACTCACTAATGCTCACACAACTCACTAATGCTCAACCACGCTCACACAC